>NC_040035.1:25403046-25703046 GCF_003713205.1 Coffea eugenioides
GCTGCCGGCTCTAATTCACAACTTGTATTGCAGAACAGCCAATCTGCCAGTTTAGCTGTTCTGATTGATTTTAACAAGATATCAAAAGCAAAATTTTGTACTGTGGGATCACTAAAGCAGGTCCAAAGAAGATGTTCAGGTTTCATGTCTGGTGTGGTTGGCGACAACTTTATCATCTGTTTCTTCAATACGGCACCTGCACAAAAGAAGTCATGTTAAAGCCTTTTCAATTGAATTATAAAACAGCATAACGTTTGCAGTGTGCTGACTATAAATAATTTATTTTCTTTCTCTAATGGTGTTGGCAAGGAATTATCCGAAATGAGTCAATATTACCAGTGCTCCTTATGATTCCATCATCTATGAGCTTTGGGATGCTGAATATCTGTGCCAACTGTAAAGCTGACGCTGGCCAAAAGGCTACTGCCTTGATTCTCATTTTCTTTGCAACTTCTAGTGCCAATCCCATGGTGTTATCAGCAATAATGCATGTGATTTTATCACTGTCGGATTGATTTATGCTCTTTATTAGAGACTCTAGATTCGAAGGCATGACCTGGTAAACTGATAGCGTCAATTCATTACGTCATTTCTGTCTATTGGACTTGTGTGGGCCAGCTCATTTGTGAGCCAACCTAAAACACAAACCATCAAGACTTGAGGGTTTCTCAAGTGACGGAATATATTGAGACAGCCGCAAGAAAGCAATTTGGTGAGAAGAATTCCAGCCGCACAATTTGCGAGAGAAACGAAGAGAGAGAAAGAGTGAGAGCTAGAGAGAGAAATTCTTTGTAAGTTTGAAGCCTCATTGGAAGGTGATTTGAAATCCGACTGAGACGAAATTTTACACACGCGATCCTTTCGTCAAACTCTACTCATCTACCTGTTCAGATTTCAGATTTTCTCTTCGTTTGGTAACACTTTTCAAACTCACTTCTTTGACAGTTGTAGTTTTTGGGGATGATTTTGCAGCAATTTTGTTTGGTTGATATTAATGATATTATTGTCATCCGAATATTTCGGATAGACCTGTATATTTTCATTATTGTGATAGTGAAGATTTTGACTGGACTAGATCCTGTGATTTTTTCAATTTGGGTTTTTCACGTAAAAAGTTTGGTGTCCTGTGCCTTTTCTTTTTCTTACATTTTATTATCATTGTTGACATTATTATTTGGTAATTTAATTTATTCCTATTTTAATTAGTACTTGGGAAAAGAGTAATTTATCCTGGACTTACTCTGATATTATGTGCTTGCACCGGTACCTCTTCCCCAACAAGTGGTATCAAAACAGTCGGGTTAGGCTGCTTATTTGTACTGATTAAAAATGGATGATTCGGACAGTGGTTGCATGATAAAATTGAATGCTATTAATTATTCGATTTGGAAATCTAGAATGGAAGACTATATGTATTGTAGAGATTTGTTTGAACCTATTGTGAGGCCCCAGTCCGTTCGTAAGCTGATATGAGGGTTATTCGTTAATCGGTGGGGTGGTTTCGGGTTTTTATCGCCCGCCTTTTCTACATTTTTCTTTATTGGAAATTTTCCCAGATAATGTTCCTGAGTAAATATAGGTTTAGATGATTTTTCAAGTATCGATTAGATTTTGAGAAAATAAGAACGTATATCGGACGTGGGACCCACTAGTGCGGAAAGTTCGGAAAAATTCGGCCAATTAGGTTAAATTCCGGATACTGTGTGAAATTTATCGGGTGTTAAGAGATAAGTAGAGAGTGAAATATGATTGATGTGAGAGAGAAAAGAAAAGATAGGATTGCATTTATGAGAGTGACAAGTGTCACTTCCTTATTGGATTGAACTTAAGAAACACTATTCACATTTTTGACTTTTTTGACCAAAGGATTAAATATCTCAAAAATCATTCAAAATTCACCATTTTTCTTTCTCCATAGCCGGATCTCTCTCTCTCCCTTGAAAGAAGGAGAAAAAACCTCTTCAATCTTCAAGCTTTCCACTAGCAAATCATCTCAATCAAGCACATAAATTAGTTTCCTTTCCATACAACTTTTCTAGTTGGTGATAGTGGGTGGTTTAGTGAAGCTTTTTGGAAGAGCTAAGGTGTCCATCATCTTCCTCTCTCTTGTTATTAGGTGAGTGATGCTTAAACTTCCCTCCTATACTTAATGATGGTTATTTTGTGCCTAATGGTGGCTTGAGTAATGGAATATGTGATTTATTTCTTGATTTGAAGAGTTTTGGTGAAGTTTTCCATTTTATGATGATTTTTTTTCTGGTTTAATTGGATTATGATGGTGTGGTTGTTTATGATGATTGGTAATGGTCTATATAGGCTCTAGTAGGTGCAAATTAGTGATAAATGCAATCAATTTTGGATTTGGAAGAATTTCTGGAAAATTAGGGTTCTTGGTTGAACATTCTGTCTGAAATTTTAGGTCATAGCTAGAGGCCGAATTGGACTTTACTCAAAACATGAAAGTTGTAGGTATTGATGAGTTTGAAGTGCCTGCAAAATTTCAGGGCATTTGGAGTAGTATAGAGTGAGTTATGCAGTTTTTACTGTTGCTGTTTTTGGTGAACAGAATGTCCGAACTGCGATAGTAATTGTCTGTTTTGACTGGTATTGGTTTGGATTTTGTTGTTGGTGTCTTCTGATGAAATGTAGCTTGATGTCTTAGCTTTCATATGGCTTTGGAATCAATGCTTTTGGACCTGTATAGACTGACTTGGACTGATTACAGTTTTGTGTGATTTGGGAACCTGCAATTACGGTTCTGGGTTGGTTTTCTGCATTTTGACTTAGTTGTGCTAGGATTTGGATTGAGAGGCCTTCCACATTGTTGTAGCCCCTTAAGTCCTGGATATCCCTGTAAATTTTCAGGATTAACGGAGTGGTATAACCTGAGTTATAAACGAAATACTCAGACCTGTTTTGACCGTCATATTCCGTTCTGTTCTTATATCCGGACAGTTTACGACTGGAACTTTGGCTTCACGTTTGACTAGGTTACAAGCTGTTTGGGCTTGCGACCAAAACACCAAACTTATAGCTCTATATCAGAGCTTCCTAACGCCCTTGGAATTTCATGAATCGGATTTATAAAACCTGAGATATAGCCGAGCAAACAAGGCCTGCCCGTAAAAATGACCATTTTCTGGTCAGATCTGTTTTGGTCCTGACGACCAACTTCCGTTCCGAATTTGGATTGCCGACCTTCATGAAAGTTGTTCCATTTGGAATGACCTATCTAACTGCCAATTTTCAGCTCTTTTTCCCATGTGTAGCATAGAAAACAGTTTGCACTCAAAACTGACCATTTGTGCATTGGCCAGATTTCGTATGTGATTGTGTTTGGTTCATTTGGGGCTGAAGCCTCCAGTTTCAGTTCTGGATGTCTTCATAACAATTGTTGTTCATCCTTTAAGCTTCGATATGGTGTCTCATACGCCTTAATCCGATATTCGTAGCTCAACTTATGATTACAATAGAAACGAGTGTCAAATCTGCCGTTTCCGCTAACGGCCGTTTCCGTTTCCGTCCGTCATATGTATGTGCGCGCGTGCCGTTTTTGCCGTTTTGTTTGTTTGAGGCACGATAGTAGCCGTCTACGATATGGTGTGACACAATCTTCTATTTCAGACGGTGGTGAGCTGGGCGGAACTGGTGGGGCCCACTACTAGCTGTTCATTTCGATCCGACTTCGTACTTTTGCTATTTCAGTTTCTGAGTAAGTATTCAGGCCAGTTTGGTGTGTTTTCTTTGCTATGTGTTTGAGATATGTGAAAAGGGTACTTAGGCGAGGGTGTACTTTATCGCACTCGACCTAAACCCTAATTTGAATGTATAATTGTACTTGGCATATGTATATGACCCTTTTGGAACCAAAACCCCTGAGCTTGTGGCTCGGGGCGACTTTCGAGTAAAGTTTGTGAAGTTTGCAAAGTTTGTGAGTTCGTGGGCCCGACCTAAGACCTGTTTGGACTATTCGAGCCGGTTAGGGCTTGGTCGAAGTCAGTCCAACTTAGTCTGCGGTCACCAAGTTTGTAGGTTCATGTTATGAACCAATTTTGTGAATCCGGTTCACCGAGAAGGTGACCAAGTTTGTGACCCGAGCTTGTGACTCAAGCTCAAGTTTGTGATTTCGTTCGTCCGGGCAAGTTTGTGAGGTGACTGGCCAGTGAGGGTGATAAGGTGTCGGTGGGTGTACAAGTGAAGTTTACGGACCATTGAGTGTGGTCGACGGAGTGTCGGCAGGAGATCACGCATGGCATATGAATTGGCTTTGGAGCCACCTGTATCCTTATTATGTGATGTGACTTTTCTGCTTTTGCTTTCCTCGTACTGTGTAACTGTTACGTGAAATTTATGCTTTCGCCCCTGTTTACTTACTAAGCATATAGCTTACCCCTTTCCTTTTATTTTCCTTAGCAGGGGCCGACGCGGGGACTTTTGGCTCGTATACTAGTATAGGTAGGTTGGCTTGTAATAGTTGAACAGTTAGGAAGTTTGTTTTTGTTTTGGTGGTTTGTATAAGGACCCTTCTTAGGGTCTACCTTTTGCTGGTTATTGTTATAGTATATTAGAGCGATTTGGCTTGATGCTTTTGAAGATGTAAGTAGACTTTTGGTGGTTGTATATATTATGAATCGTGTTCTTGTGGCTTAGAAGAGTTTTATTAGCTTTAAGTTTTGAGTCCTGGCGCGAGCTAGGCAGGCGGCCGCCGATACCCTTGGGTTCGCCCTTGGGAGAAGTGGGGCTGTCACAGGTGGTATCAGAGCCATATGCCGACAGTTGGGACCTTAAGTCCTTCGTCTGGAAAAGCCCCGAGCCTCTCGTTCGTGAAGAGTCACGAAGCGAAACTCTCCGTAGGGGATGCCCGCGTGCGGGTGGCAAGCTGATAGGTACCCCGTGATGTGACCCTGAGAACTGTCACAGGTGGTATCAGAGCTTAGGCTTCAGATCTCTGTAGTGTATCCTAGGCTAAAGTTTAGGATGCCGGACTGTGGGATTTGATTTGATTTGATTTGATTTTAAAAGTTAAGCAATTGAGGGATAAAACCTATAGCAGCTTCGCGTGGTCTCTGCGCAGAGTGAGTCTGGATGAAGTGGCGAATAAGTATGAAGGACTAAGTGTTCGTTCGAGCATAAGTTATGGATCATAAATGTTATAGGTTTTAAATCTTTCTCTTGGTATCTGAGGACCATAGATAGGTACGTCAGGTAGGAATTTTGATTGTAGATAGTTTACTCTTGGGACTGCAGCTCGAGATGTGAATTATCTTATCTCGGATTCTTGTGCCTGAGTACTCCAGAGTTGAGGCGCTGCCAAGTACTTGAGACTAGCATTTTGGGAGTATGAACAGGCTTTGTCTGGCTAGAGTGAGTACAAGATATCAACGGGCACCTTGGGAAGTGGAGTAAGAAACCGGACGAGGGTGATTTTCACTGAGCGTGGGACGATAAGTCGCGTTTCTTTCATTTTGCCCTTATATT
Source organism: Coffea eugenioides (assembly GCF_003713205.1). NCBI lineage: Eukaryota > Viridiplantae > Streptophyta > Magnoliopsida > Gentianales > Rubiaceae > Coffea > Coffea eugenioides. The sequence continues at coordinate 25,408,525 of NC_040035.1, forward strand.
GTCCCTACATGTGATTTACTTGTGGTATGTGAATACCTACATATACAGTACCTGCAGCTCTTGACTTTGTCTAACTTGAAATGTCCCTTGGTGTATATGATGCAGTATATTGTGTATACGTTGGCGTGACTTGTATATATATGTATACATTTTGATCTTTTGATTATTTTGAGTATTCCAACCCTTTAGTTCGTTGATTGGAATTTCGAGGACGAAATTGTCCTAAGTGGGGGAGATTGTGAGGCCCCAGTCCGTTCGTAAGCTGATATGAGGGTTATACGTTAATCGGTGGGGTGGTTTCGGGTTTTTATCGCCCGCCTTTTCTACATTTTTCTTTATTGGAAATTTTCCCAGATAATGTTCCTGAGTAAATATAGGTTTTAGATGATTTTTCAAGTATCGATTAGATTTTGAGAAAATAAGAACGTATATCGGACGTGGGACCCACTAGTGCGGAAAGTTCGGAAAAATTCGGCCAATTAGGTTAAATTCCGGATACTGTGTGAAATTTATCGGGTGTTAAGAGATAAGTAGAGAGTGAAATATGATTGATGTGAGAGAGAAAAGAAAAGATAGGATTGCATTTATGAGAGTGACAAGTGTCACTTCCTTATTGGATTGAACTTAAGAAACACTATTCACATTTTTGACTTTTTTGACCAAAGGATTAAATATCTCAAAAATCATTCAAAATTCACCATTTTTCTTTCTCCATAGCCGGATCTCTCTCTCTCCCTTGCAAGAAGGAGAAAAAACCTCTTCAATCTTCAAGCTTTCCACTAGCAAATCATCTCAATCAAGCACGTAAATTAGTTTCCTTTCCATACAACTTTTCTAGTTGGTGATAGTGGGTGGTTTAGTGAAGCTTTTTGGAAGAGCTAAGGTGTCCATCATCTTCCTCTCTCTTGTTATTAGGTGAGTGATGCTTAAACTTCCCTCCTATACTTAATGATGGTTATTTTGTGCCTAATGGTGGCTTGAGTAATGGAATATGTGATTTATTTCTTGATTTGAAGAGTTTTGGTGAAGTTTTCCATTTTATGATGATTTTTTTTCTGGTTTAATTGGATTATGATGGTGTGGTTGTTTATGATGATTGGTAATGGTCTATATAGGCTCTAGTAGGTGCAAATTAGTGATAAATGCAATCAATTTTGGATTTGGAAGAATTTCTGGAAAATTAGGGTTCTTGGTTGAACATTCTGTCCGAAATTTTAGGTCATAGCTAGAGGCCGAATTGGACTTTGCTCAAAACATGAAAGTTGTAGGTATTGATGAGTTTGAAGTGCCTGCAAAATTTCAGGGCATTTGGAGTAGTATAGAGTGAGTTATGCAGTTTTTACTGTTGCTGTTTTCGGTGAACAGAATGTCCGAACTGCGATAGTAATTGTCTGTTTTGACTGGTATTGGTTTGGATTTTGTTGTTGGTGTCTTCTGATGAAATGTAGCTTGATGTCTTAGCTTTCATATGGCTTTGGAATCAATGCTTTTGGACCTGTATAGACTGACTTGGACTGATTACAGTTTTGTGTGATTTGGGAACCTGCAATTACGGTTCTGGGTTGGTTTTCTGCATTTTGACTTAGTTGTGCTAGGATTTGGATTGAGAGGCCTTCCACATTGTTGTAGCCCCTTAAGTCCTGGATATCCCTGTAAACTTTCAGGATTAACGGAGTGGTATAACCTGAGTTATAAACGAAATACTCAGACCTGTTTTGACCGTCATATTCCGTTCTGTTCTTATATCCGGACAGTTTACGACTGGAACTTTGACTTCACGTTTGACTAGGTTACAAGCTGTTTGGGCTTGCGACCAAAACACCAAACTTATAGCTCTATATCAGAGCTTCCTAACGCCCTTGGAATTTCATGAATCGGATTTATAAAACCTGAGATATAGCCGAGCAAATAAGGCCTGCCCGTAAAAATGACCATTTTCTGGTCAGATCTGTTTTGGTCCTGACGACCAACTTCCGTTCCGAATTTGGATTGCCGACCTTCATGAAAGTTGTTCCATTTGGAATGACCTATCTAACTGCCAATTTTCAGCTCTTTTTCCTGTAGCATAGAAAACAGTTTGCACTCAAAACTGACCATTTGTGCATTGGCCAGATTTCGTATGTGATTGTGTTTGGTTCATTTGGGGCTGAAGCCTCCAGTTTCAGTTCTGGATGTCTTCATAACAATTGTTGTTCATCCTTTAAGCTTCGATATGGTGTCTCATACGCCTTAATCCAATATTTGTAGCTCAACTTATGATTAAAATAGAAATGAGTGTCAAATCTGCCGTTTCCGCTAACGGCCGTTTCCGTTTCCGTCCGTCATATGTACGTGCGCGCGTGCCGTTTTTGCCGTTTTGTTTGTTTGAGGCACGATAGTAGCCGTTTACGATATTATGTGACACAATCTCCTATTTCAGACGGTGGTGAGCTGGGCGGATCTGGTGGGGTCCACTACTAGCTGATCGTTTCGATCCGACTTCGTACTTTTGCTATTTCCGTTTTGAGTAAGTATTCAGGCCAGTTTGGTGTGTTTTCTTTGCTATGTGTTTGAGATATGTGAAAAGGGTACTTAGGCGAGGGTGTACTTTATCGCACTCGACCTAAACCCTAATTTGAATGTATAATTGTACTTGGCATATGTATATGAACCTTTTGGAACCAAAACCCTTGAGCTTGTGGCTCGGGGCGACTTTCGAGTAAAGTTTGTGAAGTTTGCAAAGTTTGTGAGTTCGTGGGCCCGACCTAAGACCTGTTTGGACTATTCGAGCCGGTTAGGGCTTGGTCGAAGTCAGTCCAACTTAGTCTGCGGTCACCAAGTTTGTAGGTTCATGTTATGAACCAATTTTGTGAATCCGGTTCACCGAGAAGGTGACCAAGTTTGTGACCCGAGCTTGTGACTCAAGCTCAAGTTTGTGATTTCGTTCGCCCGGGCAAGTTTGTGAGGTGACTGGCCAGTGAGGGTGATAAGGTGTCGGTGGGTGTACAAGTGAAGTTTACGGACCATTGAGTGTGGTCGACGGAGTGTCGGCAGGAGATCACGCATGGCATATGAATTGGCTTTGGAGCCACCTGTATCCTTATTATGTGATGTGACTTTTCTGCTTTTGCTTTCCTCGTACTGTGTAACTGTTACGTGAAATTTATGCTTTCGCCCCTGTTTACTTACTAAGCATATAGCTTACCCCTTTCCTTTTGTTTTCCTTAGCAGGGGCCGACGCGGGGACTTTTGGCTCATATACTAGTATAGGTAGATTGGCTTGTAATAGTTGAACAGTTAGGATGTTTGTTTTTGTTTTGGTGGCTTGTATAAGGACCCTTCTTAGGGTCTATCTTTTGCTGGTTATTGTTATAGTATATTAGAGCGGTTTGGCTTGATGCTTTTGAAGATGTAAATAGACTTTTGGTGGTTGTATATATTATGAATCATGTTCTTGTGGCTTAGAAGAGTTTTATTAGCTTTAAGTTTTGAGTCCTGGCGCGAGCTAGGCAGGCGGCCCGCCGATACCCTTGGGTTCGCCCTTGGGAGAAGTGGGGTCTTCACAGTTGGTATCAGAGCGCCTAGGTTAGAGGACTTGGGCAAGTGGGACATACGCGATAGGCACTAGGCATACTTGACCATTTTAAGTTGAATGATATCTTTTAAGCTGAAATGTCGGTCGACTGCGAGCTCCTACTAGATCTAGCTGCAGAGGCACCGCCACGGGCCACCGGTCTAGAGAGGATAGACGAGGTGGACACGTTAGGTTCTGTTGGGAACCTGAGCCCTAGGGGAGGCGATTAGGGTCGCTTTTGTACTTTTGTTTAGCTAGTGTATGACTTTTGTTAGAACTAATTCGGCTAATTCCTTTTGTTACTTGGCCGACTAACTAGATTTTTGGAGCCGGAGTGCTCGTGTATATTGGGTTTTGTACCGACTGGAGGTCGGGTAATGTGTAAATCTTTTGGTGTGACTGTGTAAATACGTGTATATATTTGAATAGAATGTTGAATTTATCTTTTGTGTGCCTTTTGTGCGTAAGTTTTGTGTCTCTTCTTTTGCTCATAGTCTGGATAATAAGTATACGGATTGTTCCGAATTATAGACTTGTACACTAGATGGCCTCCGGTACTCGAGGTGGAGGTAGAGGGCGAGGACGAGGCCCTGAAATGGAACATGAACAAGAGCCAGACCAAGTAGCTACAGCCATCCAACGAATGGCTGACTTGATGGAGCGTATGATTGACCAACAGGCTCAGGGCCACGGGAATGCTGCTGGAAACCATGGACATAATCCGGGACATAATCATGAGGGCGAGGACCGTGCCTTAGAACGGTTCCAAAAGTTTGCACCTCCTAAGTTCATAGGAGGACCTAATCCTGATTTAGCAGAAACCTGGATGGACCGAATGCTCGATATATTTGCCGCGCTTAGGTATTCGGAAGAGCGGCAGATATCTTTTGCTATTTTCCAGTTTGAGGGGGCCGCTCGAGCCTGGTGGAATGTGATCAGAGCTAAGTGGGAGCGGGAACAAACCCCTTGGACCTGGATCAATTTCACCCGAGAATTTAATGAGAAGTATTTGCCGCCCATCGTGCAAGAGAAACGGGAAGATGATTTTATTCGCCTGCGTCAAGGTGCATCTAGCGTGGCAGAGTACGAAACCCAGTTCACTAAACTTTCCCGCTTTGCCCCAGAGCTGGTGTTAACGGAGCAGAAACGAATCCGTCGCTTCGTTCAAGGTTTAAATGTGGAAATCCAGGAGTCGCTAGCAGCTGCTCAGTTGAACACGTTTAGCCAAGCGCTAGAAAAAGCACAGCGGATTGAGACTGCCAGAGGACAGGTTAAAGCCTTCCACGATCGGAAAAGGAGGCAACCTAGCTCAAATGATTCCATGGTCGGACAAAGCTCGCGAAACGAGCCACCTGCCAAGATAACGAAAGGTACGGATGGTCCACGACCTGCAGGGACCCCGAAAAACTTTGTGCGGGGTCAGGTCGTGCAAGAGGGGCCGAGGAGTGTCCAGCGTGGAGGGGCAAGTACAGCCGCCAAGTCAACCTGTGGTTTCTGTGGGGGCAATCACACCGATGAAAATTGCTGGAAGAATAGTTCGGTACGCAAATGCTTCAAATGTGGTAGCACCGAACACACTGATTGCCCGGTGTCCTAAGATGAAAAAAGAAGAATTTAAGTCACCGACTGAAGGGACCACAACTAAGCCGTCCAATGCAGGGGACAATCGACCTAAAGGGCCAGCAAGAGTGTATGCAATGGGTCAACAGGAGGCGATTGACCCTTCGGCAGGTTTTGAAGGTACGCTTTGACCAACGAATTAATTTCGAGGACGAAATTGTCCTAAGTGGGGGAGATTGTGACGCCCCGAAAAAAAATGAGTTTGAGAACCCGGAAATTTTCTAATTTTCTAGGGTTTATTTTTTTTAAACGCCTGCCTTTTCTACATTTTCTTGATTAGAAAAATTCCCCAGATCAAGTTTATGAGCAAATATAGTTTTTAGATGATTTTTCTAGTATCGGTTAGATTTTGAGAAAATAAGAACGGATTTCGGACATGGGACCCACTAGTGCGAAAAATTCGGCCAATTAGGTTAAATTCCGGATACTGTATAAAATTTATCGGGTGTTAAGAGATAAGTAGAGTGTGTGAAATGATTGATGTGAGAGAGAAAAAGAAGTGATAAGATTGCATTAATGGAGTGACAAGTGTCACACAACCATTGGTTGGACTTTATGGTTTACTAGTCACATTTTTGACTTTTTTGACCAAAGGTTAAATATCTTCAAAATTCATTAAAATTTCCTCATTCTTTCTTCACCATAGCCGGCCCTCTCAAGCTCCAAAAGGAAGAGAACTCCATCAATTTTCAAGCTTCTACTTGGTGCAAATCACCCAAAAACATTAGCTTACATCCATTTTACTCCATAAAATCTTTCCTTTTAGTGATAGTGAGTGGTCTAGTGAAGTTGTTTTGAAGAGCCAAGGTGTCCACAATCCCTATCTCTCTTGTTACTTGGTAAGTGGTGCTTGACTACCCTCCTATACCTTATGAAGCTTAGGTTATGCTTATTAGTGATTAAAGTGCTGAAATTTCTGGTTTTTATCTTGGTTTGAAGTGATTTGGTGAAGTTTTTATTTTTTTTGATAATTTTTCTGGTTTAATTGGATTATGATGGTGTGGTTGTTTATGATGATTGGCAATGGCCTATAATGACACTAGTAGGTGTGAATAGTTGATAATTGCAATCAATTTTGGATTTGGAAGAATTTCTGGAAAATTAGGGTTCTTGGTTGAACATTCTGTCCGAAATTTTAGGTCATAGATAGAGGCCGAATTGGACTTTTCTCAAAAACATGAAAGTTGTAGGTATTGATGAGTTTGAAGTTCCTACAAAATTTCAGGGCATTTGGAGTAGTATAGAGTGAGTTATGCCGTTTTTACTGTTGCTGTTTTTGGTGAACAGAATGTCCGAACTGCAATAGTAATTGTCTGTTTTGACTGGAATTGGTTTGGATTTTGTTGTTGGTGTCTTCTGTTGAAATGTAGCTTGATGTCTTATCTTTCATATGCCTTTGGAATCAATGCTTTTGGACCTGTATAGACTGACTTGGACTGATTACAGTTTTGTGTGATTTGGGAACCTGCAATTACGGTTCTGGGTTGGTATTCTGCATTTTGACTTAGTTGTGATAGGATTTGGATTGAGAGGCCTTCTACATTGTTGTAGCCCCTTAATTCCTGGATATCCCTGTAAATTTTCAGGATTAACGGAGTGGTATAACCTGAGTTATAAACGAAATACTCAGACCTGTTTTGACCGTCAAATTCTGTTCTGTTCTTATATCCGGACAGTTTACGACTGGGACTTTGGCTTCACGTTTGACTAGGTTACAAGCTGTTTGGGCTTGCGACCAAAACACAAAACTTATAGCTCTATATCAGAGCTTTCTAACGCCCTTGGAATTTCATGAATCGGATTTATAGAACCTGAGATATAGCCGAGCAAATAAGGCCTGCCCGTGAAAATGACCATTTTCTGGTCAGATCTGTTTTGGTCCTGACGACCAACTTCCGTTCCGAATTTGGATTGCCGACCTTCATGAAAGTTGTTCCATTTGGAATGAACTATCTAACTGCCAATTTTCAGCTCTTTTGCCCATGTGTAGCATAGAAAACAGTTTGCACTCAAAACTGACCATTTGTGCATTGGCCAGATTTCGTATGTGATTGTGTTTGGTTCATTTGGGGCTGAAGCCTCCAGTTTCAGTTCTGGATGTCTTCATAACAATTGTTGTTCATCCTTTAAGCTTCGATATGGTGTCTCATACGCCTTAATCCGATATTCGTAGCTCAACTTATGATTACAATAGAAACGAGTGTCAAATCTACCGTTTCCGCTAACGGCCGTTTCCGTTTCCGTCCGTCATATTTACGTGCGCGCGTGTCGTTTTTGCCGTTTTGCTTGTTTTAGGCACGATAGTAGCCGTTTGCGATATTATGTGACACAATCTTCTATGTCAGACGGTGGTGAGCTGGGCGGAACTGGTGGGGCCCACTACTAGCTGTTCATTTCGATCCGACTTCGTGTTTTTGCTATTTCAGATTCTGGGTAAGTATTCAGGCCAGTTTGGTGTGTTTTTCTTTGCTATGTGTTTGAGATATGTGAAAAGGGTACTTAGGCGAGGGTGTACTTTATCGCACTCGACCTAAACCCTAATTTGAATGTATAATTGTACTTGGCATATGTATATGAACCTTTTGGAACCAAAACCCTTGAGCTTGTGGCTCGGGGCGACTTTCGAGTAAAGTTTGTGAAGTTTGCAAAGTTTGTGAGTTCGTGGGCCCGATCTAAGACCTGTATGGACTATTCGAGCCGGTTAGGGCTTGGTCGAAGTCAGTCCAACTTAGTCTGAGGTCACCAAGTTTGTAGGTTCATGTTATGAACCAATTTTGTGAATCCGGTTCACCGAGAAGGTGACCAAGTTTGTGACCGAGCTTGTGACTCAAGCTCAAGTTTGTGATTTCGTTCGCCCGGGCAAGTTTGTGAGGTGACTGGCCAGTGAGGGTGATAAGGTGTCGGTGGGTGTACAAGTGAAGTTCTACGGACCATTGAGTGTGGTCGACGGAGTGTCGGCAGGAGATCACGCATGGCATATGAATTGGCTTTGGAGCCACCTGTATCCTTATTATGTGATGTTACTTTTCTGCTTTTTCTTTACTCTTACTGTGTAACTGTTGTTACGTGAAATTTATGCTTTCGCCCCTGTTTACTTACTAAGCATATAGCTTACCCCTTTCCTTTTGTTTTCCTTAGCAGGGGCCGACGCGGGGACTTTTGGCTCGTATACTAGTATAGGTAGATTGGCTTGTAATAGTTGAACAGTTAGGATGTTTGTTTTTGTTTTGGTGGCTTGTATAAGGACCCTTCTTAGGGTCTACCTTTTGCTGGTTATTGTTATAGTATATTAGAGCGGTTTGGCTTGATGCTTTTGAAGATGTAAATAGACTTTTGGTGGTTGTATATATTATGAATCGTGTTCTTGTGGCTTAGAAGAGTTTTATTAGCTTTATGTTTTGAGTCCTGGCGCGAGCTAGGCAGGCGGCCCGCCGATACCCTTGGGTTCGCCCTTGGGAGAAGTGTGGTCGTCACAAATTCACTAACTTATTATTGTCACTTCTAATCACACACTTAATATCATCTAAAACTCACTTTTAATCACTAAATTTGATACACACTCTGTACTGTATAGTCACACTACGAAAAGGCGTAAAAATCCTAATTTATAGTAACAATGAAAGTAAAAAGGAAACCCTTATTTCTATGATTATTTATAGCTATTGGGGAAGTGGATGTGTATTAAAATTATTGTAACATAATAAATTCCAAATTAAAGGGAATTTTAAGAAAAATATAAGGAATTTTACGAGTCGTCACATATATGAGGTTACCCAACTAGAAGGACTTAAGAGTGCAATATGATAGGTTTTTTGGAACACTTGGACTTTGATTGGCCACTTGTCACCATTTTAGCATTTCTAGACCAAGACCATCTTGTGATTATCCTTAACTTTTAAAAACACATTTTCCTCTTCTTCTGGAACCTTCATGGCCGAAATTAGGACAAGAAAAGAGAAGAAAAGCAAGCCAACTTCAAGCTCTTGAATCCTTCTTAGCTTTGTAAGAAATTCACAACCCATCCATAAGAAGTGATATTTTGGTGATCCTCAAGCTTGTGATGGAAGGAATTAGAAGGAAAAGCTCTTGTTCTTGCACAATCCTTCTAGGGTTTTGAGGTAACTTTGGTCAAGAAACCCTCTTTCTTTTATCTTGCTATTGGGAGGATTTAAGGCATGTTTATGCAACTCACTTGGAGTACTATCTATTTGTTGTGCTTGATTGTGAAAATTTCAGCTTTATAGTGTTAATTTGCAAGACTTGACTTGAGAGTTATGGCCATGATTAACCTTGATATGTTGTGTTTCAGCTGTGGTATGAAGTTGATGATGATTATTGAGGCTTTAGTAGGTGATTTCTTATTGTTTTGCATGAAGTTGTGTAATGTGACCAAAGCTGGTACGAAACAGGGTAGCTAGAGTACTGTTGGGGAATCTATTGTATCTTGGTGTAGGAAGGTCAAAATTGAGTTCTGTCTAATATGTTTGAAACTAGATTCATAGGGCTATAAACCATGACAATTTCAGACCCTGGTTCGGTCTGTGTGATTTATGGTGATTTTGCAAATTTTGATTAATTTCGAGACTGTTCTGCCTTAGTTTTGTAGTTGCTGTATTGTATAATTAAAATCTGACTGGTTTGTGGTCCGAATCTTGTAAAGTGACCTCCTAGATAGATGTAGCTCTTCAAATCTACTTCCTTGTGTCAAAATTTGGTGATTTTTGAAATTACAAAATCCTTGTTTTGATTTTTCCAAAGTTGGATGCTGGAGTTGAAAACTTTCTGTTCAGAGAGGTTTTAAGAGCCAATTGAGCAGTAAATTTGTCCATCGTTTAGGCCAAACTAGCCTTGCTCAAAACATGAAAGTTGTAGAGTATTGAGCCAGTTTTCTTCGTGCAAAAGTTCAGATCAATCAGATCATCGTACCTCTGAAATGACCAGAACACTTTGCCTGCAGTGAAAACCCTGATTTGCTGTAATTGTTTTCCTTATACTTCTGAAATGTTCATTTTTTACCCTGAAGACGTCTGATTTTGAACCTGATGTCTTCATAAGACATTTAGCCTTGTGTCTTAGCTTCAAAATGATATAGAAATGATCTCAATCCGATTTGTATAGCCTTAGTTATGATCAGAATACCAATACATGACAAAGTTGTCACCTATACATTTTCCCTTTAGTATTTCCTTTCTTCACTTTTCTTGATTCCATTCATTTTTCTTAGTTCAAATTAACATTTGTACTCCATATTACACTCAAACCCTTGTACTTGATGTTTCAAGTGCAACCCTTGTACTTTATGCTTAATTATTGACCCAGAACTTGATTTCTCATGGTTCCATTCTTACTTTTGAACTTTGAATCTGAAAAGGCTTGATTCAAGGCTATAACGATTCGCTTTATTCTTTAGTATACATTTCAGAATTATATACCAACCTCTTGTTTCTTCACTTCTTAAGTGTGAAAACCCTAAGGTTTTGTTTTTCACTTCTATATAAACTTGTTGGTTCTTACCTCAGGACTCGAGGGTAATCAAGGGTGTTATCTAGGAACCGAGACATATCGCACGTAACAGTGAGTGTTCCTTGCATATGTGTGTGACTTGAATAGTTTTGCTACATGTTTACTTCATATTTCTTGTGTGTTTAAGTGTTAAGTGCTCCCTATAATTGCTCCTATGAAATTTTCCACCGTTTTAAGGCGAGTGTGTACTTTATCACACTCGATCTACTAAAATAACAAATTTCTACCGTTTAACCGTGAATTTCGACCGTTTACCAGATTATTTGATTATTTGTGCATGTTGTAAGCACTTAGCTAAACTGGGCCCTGCCCTTAGTTGCTAACCTGCTCGAGCCAGGACTGGGCTCGGTCGGGTAGGTTGGAACACTGGGTCACCGTTTTTGGTATACTCGAGTATTACCACTGGAGGAATAAGGCGATGGCCAGACAAATCGATGGAATTATTGGAGTTATAAGGTGAAGCTGACCGAAATAGTTCCACGTGAACACCATATCCTTTTAATGTGTGTTTATTTCTGTAAAATGATAAATGTCTCATTTTAATGTGCCAATGTGAAACCTTGAACCACATTTGTGTTATGCTTAATTTACTTGATTGATTAGAACTGCTTGTGTGTTTTGGAACCTCACTGGGCTGTTTAGCTCATTCCACTCCTTTGTTTTCCTCAACAGGGTTCAAGACCGAGAGTGCTTACGAATAGTACTAAGTTATTTTCTTTTGGAGACTTCAAGTTGTATTATAGCAAATGACTGTAGTACATATTCTTTTGGGTTGTATTTAAGCTTGAAGGTTAACTAATTTTAAGTATTAATGTTTTGGAGCACTTTAAATGTATATTAAAAATATTTGAAGTATTTCTAGTTTTTGAATTATTGATTGTAGTGAACCCCGGCGAGAGTTGGGCAGGCAGTTCGCTGACCCCTCTGGTTCGCCTTTGGGGAAAGTGGAGCTGTCACAGGTGGTATCAGAGCTTAGGCTTTAGATCTCTGTAGTGTATCCTAGGCTTAAAGTTTAGGATGCCGGACTGTGGGACTCGTTGGACTGTTAAGTGACACGATACCTAGTAAGGGTTGATTTAAGCTAATAATCTTACTTGTGGTTGTAGGAATGGAAAGAAATGGTGTACAAGGACTGCCTAGGAGGCGACTTCGACCTCTTATGTTTCAGACAGGATCGGGCGAGCCATTTCGGCAGTTCGTCCCAGGGCATAGGATGGATCGCCGATGTGATTGTTGGATAACACATTCGTATCCTGATCGTGTGGTACTAGCTATAGCAGAGGAGAGACAGAGGCTAGTCATTGCAAATGAAAGAGCAAATCACCGAATTCGGCACTTGAGACTAAGGTGCTCGAGGAGTAAGAACGAACCGATATTTTACGTGAACAGTTACAGGAAACCAATAATCGTTTGGCTAGGATGGCACAACAATTAAGAGAGAGAGGTGGAGAAGATTGTGGCCTAGAGGATCCTAGTGTTGGGAATGAAGTTGACCGTGTTAGGGAACGAGAATCATCTAGTTCCAATTAATCTAGTGAAGCACTACTTTTGATCTTTTGTAATGGGACGATGGGAGTAGAACTTAGGAGTTTGTACCTTGGAGATGCATGTACTTTTGTTAATCACCTGTTTACTTTTGTTTACTGATCTTGACTTGGTATGTACTTTACTTGACTATAACTTGTGTTATGAGCTAATGAGCTCTAGTTTGTGTTTGACTTGTACGGTGATAATGTTATTTGGCAAGTGATTTCATTTTTCTTTAGAGTTGTTACTGGTATGTGTGTGCAGTTCAATTATGGTTTAGTATGGGGTTTATTGTCATATAAATTAGCTGTGAACATGGAAACTAGAAGACAATGATAGGGACGTCAACCCAGACAACCCCAAAATCAAAGAGTAGATAATGAGTCTGCTACTGATCAAAACGCCGAGCCAAGGGCTGGGGAAGGAGATGACCAAGTGGCATTAGTTTTAACTCGTATGACGGATGTACTAGAGCGCTTAGTAGCTCAACAGGGCCAGGGGGTTGGACAAGGAAACCAACGTGAAAACTAGGAGATAGGAGAGGATCGAGATTTGGAGCGGTTTCTGAAATTCTTCCCACCCAAATTTTCTGGAGGACTTGACCCGGAAGTGGCTGTGTAGACACCAAAATTTTATTTATTTTTATTCAATTTTAACTTTATTCTTGTTTTATTTTATTTTATTTATTTTAATTGATTAAATGATAGTTAATGTTCATTTTTGTAAATTAGGTTTATCATTTTCATTTTTAAGGTATTTTTCCATTAAATTTCTAAAAAAGGAAAAATTCTCACAAAAATTCAAAATTATTCTTTAAACCTTTTAGATACACTTTTTTAAGATAAATAAAAATTGTGCAATGCATTTACAATTAGGAGTTAAAATTTTTTGTTGTTTACCTAAATTGATTTTGTAAAAAATATATAATAAATAAATGAAAATAAGAAGACAAGTGGTGTGCATGCAAATAGGACAAATATCCTCATTCTTGGTTGACAACACATGCAAGGGGGTTAGGTGGCTAGACACTTGGAGGCCTAGGATAATTTGGAAAAACAAACAAAAAAAAAAGAAGAAAAAGGAAGGGAGCTTGGCGGCTGAAGGGAGAAGGTAGGGAACCAAGAAAGAAAAAAAGCGACGGGCTTGAGGAGAGAAAAAACTGAAAAAGAGGTAGCTTCGGCAGAGAGCTACGGGAAAACTGAGAAAAAGCTTGGAGAGGCTGGAGAAAAGGAAAAAAACTGGAAACGAGGGTTTTGAGGGCAAGAACAAGCTTCGGACATTAAGGGGCCAAGAAAAAAAGAAAAAACCAGAGGAAAACAGAGAAAGACTAAGCAAGAAAGGTCTTCGGCAAGAAGAACAGAAGAAAGAAACAAGGGTTTTGGGGGCAAGAAAAGAGAGGAGAGCCTGGGAAAGAAAGGGTGGAAAAAGAAAGGAGATTGGAAAAGAGGGAGTTTGGCGGCTAGAAAACAGGAAGGAAACTAGAGGGGGCTGGGAAAAAGGGTTTCAGGTGGAGGGAGATCAGAAACGGAGAGAGGAAAAACCAGAAGGGGAGAGCTTGGGGGCAGTGAAAAAACAAAGAAAAGAGTGAAAAAGGAGAAGGAAGGGCTTCGGGGGGAGAAAGAAAAACTGAACAAAGGAGAGGGAGAGAGGATCTGGGGAAGACTGGAAAGCAAGAAGGAGAGAGGGGCTGTGGAGAGGTAGAGAGAAACTGGGAAAAGAGGGTTTCAGAAAACAAGCAAGAAAGAAAAGGAGGAAAAATCGAAGGAAAGGTGAGAAGAGAAATTGCAGAAATTTCTTGACCAAAGCATTGAGCCAGGGTTGGTGAAACCATCAGGTTCCTTGTCAGATTCCGATCTCTAAAGGGCCTTTTGTGATGAAATATTGCTTTCTGGGTAATCTTTGGTGGTTGGGGAGGAAGATTTGTGTGGGTCATTTATTGAAAAAACTGCTACAACACCATCAAATTCGAGGCTAAACCTGCTGTCCTCGTCATTCTTGAAAGCTGCAACGTGGGTTTCATATTTGGTGGAGCTTGCTCATTTTCCTACAGATTTTCATTCGTGATTTCAACCCTATAAGGTGGTCAGGTAACTATAACTCATATCCTTGCTGATTTAACATGTTTCTTACAAAGATTTAAACCCATGATACATGAACAATTGGATTTGTGTTGCTAGTTTGATGAGTTATTTTCCTCCCTTTCCTGTGCTGGGTTTTAGATGATTTCCTTGCCAAATATTTCTTGTTTTGTTGGTAAATCTTTGATGTTGGATAGTGGAGATAAAACCCACGAATTACATGATCTTGTTAGCCTCGGGTAGTTGATGAACTAAAAGAACCCAGCAAGTCACAGAGAAAGCTCCTGTGAAGAAGAAGAAAGCTACGAAGCATGCATGAAAATATTTATGAAAATTGCACTTTAACCCCTTAATATTTGTCTAATGCTATTATGTCCCAGATAATTGGAAAATATAATCAATTTTGTCCTTTTAACATGTTATTTTTCTTTGGTATGTCTCAATGTGTTTTTTTGTACAGATTGTTGGTGAATTTTAGGAGAGAATTTGAAGCCTTAATAATTTTTGATAGATTTATAGTTTTAATTTGGATTTTTGTGAAATTTTGGATAATCTTATCGTTTAATTATAGCAAATGGATTTTATTTTATTTTGTGAATTTTAGGATTTAATTTTGATAGATTTCATCTTAAGCCATTAATTTCATTTTTTATTTTAATTTAGACCCCTAATATTTGTACTATTAATAATTTGACCACTCAAACTTCTTAATTGTTTCAATTGGGTCCTTGTTTGTTTTAATTTATTGAATATGGGTTGTTTATTTTTATTTGAATGATTTGATTGATTCAATTTCATGTTTATATTCATTTTCTTGTGATTATTTGTTAATTAAAGTGATGCCTTGACCTTTTTATTGTTTTGGAGAGTAAATAAGGGAAACTTCATTTCATTAGGTCACCAATTCAAGGGAGGTACACTCTACTTCTTTATTTTGATTTTACTTGATCCTATGTGCTCCTATGTGACTTTATGTGTGTAATTGCATGCTTTTTGAATGTTTTTACTTTATTTCATTTATTTATTTATTCACTTTATTTGTTTTAATTTTGTATATTTATTTTAATTTAATTTTGGTCATTTGAGAAGCATTTAAATGCCAAGATCTAATAGTTAGGTATTTATTTTATCATTTATTTTTTTGCTTCCCCCTTTAGATTGTAGTTAGGGCCCCAAATGTAATAGTTAAGATTTTGTTTGCTTTATTTGCTTTGTGTGTTTTGCATGCCTGTGTGTTTACGTGTTACTCACTTTTTTAGGGTCTTGCATCTAGATATTATACTTATGTGCTATGTGCTATATGTGTTTATTTGCTTTATTATGTTTTACATGATTTATTTGATTATAATAAATGCATGACGTTACCACACTAGTCCAACGCTAGTTGTCGCACTTTTTCTCAATTCCACACTAGTCCAATGTTAGTTGTGGCATTCCTTTCTAATTTCTCACTAGTCCAATGCTAGTGAGAACTTATAGACATGGGCAAGTCCAACGCTAGATCTTTAGGAACCGTTCACGCTTAGATCATATTTGTGTGACAATCACTACATTTTCATGCATTTTTTCTACTTTTTAGGGTTTTTTATCATTTTGCATGGCATTTCCCTTATATGTACATCCCTTATCCCATATTCCCTTATATGTACATCCCTTATCCCATATTTCCCCTATATGTATATTCCTTATCTGTATGCGTGAGACATGACATTAGACTTGCATTTCATTTAAGAAAATTAAAATTAAGTTAAATCATTTGCTTGATTAGATAGTAAAATTACCCCTCGAATATGGGATATGGACGAGTATGACTCTCTAGCTTTAACACGCTCGTATTCGCTCTATTAAAGGGAAAATTGAAGTCACAAATCATAGCCCCCTGCACTCGTTATGATGTATTCCTTTAGGTCATGTATATTTGTATAAAATATTTTCTTTCCTTCGAGTCTCATGTTTTGCCATATTCGTGACCTCTTTAAAGAGCCAACTTGGGCGTCACAATTAATGTGATTTGCACCAATTAAAATTTGAAGAGATATTCCGACCCCCCAATATCCTCCTAGGTTTAGGTTTGCATTCACATAGTGACGTCCAAATGTGATAAATTCTTAGGTTAAAATAAGAAAATTTTTTACTAAATCACGCAACTAGCCTTGGCTAGGTTGAGAGGGTGCCTTAAATTTATCCTTACCTTCCCTTTCTTCAAATGTGACTCTCGACCCCTTTTCTCTTGATTTTCGCAGATATTGGAGTCGTTTAAAAAGGGTTTTCTCTACTTTTTCTTTCAAAAATTTATTTTAGGTGATTTGGTACACCTTAACTCAATACCAAGTGGCGACTCCTATTTTTTATTAAAAATCCTTTTTAAACTATTATTTTTTGGTCAAAATCGTCACACTTTTTAGTCCCATTTAGGCCCATTTTCTTTATTTATTTTTTAAAAATTAAAAATCCATTTTTTTAAACACAATTAATCAAAATTCATTTTATAAATCCGTAAAGCTTAATTATTTATTTTTCATTTAAAAAATGGGGTGCGACAGGCTGAAAATTAGTTAGAAAATATAAGAGACATATTCAATGCCTTGAACTACACAGAAAAAAGACAAGTCACTTTTGCTGTATTTCAACTTGAAGGAGCAGCTCGAGTCTGGTGGAATGTTATAAGAAACAAGTGGGAAAGAGATCAAACTCCAAGAACTTGCATAAACTTTGTACGAGAGTTTAATGAGAAATTTCTTCCTCCACTAGTCCAAGAAAAGAGAGAAGACAGTTTTATAAAGTTTCGTCAAGGAACTTTGAGTGTGGCTGAGTATGAAACACAATTCACGAAATTATCTAAAAATGCTCCAGAATAGGTGGCTACGGAGTGGAAGAGAATAAGACGATTTATGCAAGGATTAAATTTAGAAATCCGAGATGCCCTTGCCGTAGCACATATTGAAACATTTAGTGACGCTTTTGAGAAAGCACAAAGGGTGGAGAGCACAAAATCTCAACTGAGAACCTTTCAAGCGAGGAAAAGAGATGTATCCGATAGTAGTCACTACCTTGAAGTACCAAGAGAAATTGGACCGCCACCTAAAGTT
Organism: Coffea eugenioides; assembly: GCF_003713205.1. Lineage (NCBI taxonomy): Eukaryota > Viridiplantae > Streptophyta > Magnoliopsida > Gentianales > Rubiaceae > Coffea > Coffea eugenioides. The sequence continues at coordinate 25,425,915 of NC_040035.1, forward strand.
AAAAAATGAGTGGATGGAGTAAGATTACCACTTCCTTCACCACCCATGATAAAGAAACCAGAAGGAACTATGTCACGAGGAGCTTCAGTAGGATAGATACAATCAAGGAAAACTTCGTAGGCAAGTCATGTGACGCCCCCACTTCTCCCAAGGGCGAACCCAAGGGTATCGGCTGGACGCCTGCCCAACTCTCGTCAGGACTCGATACAATCCATAATTCAAAACTAGAAATACTTCAAATAACTTCAATATATATATTTAAAGTACTCCAAAACACTTCATACTTACAATTAGTAAGCTCTCAAGCTTAATACAACGCAAAAGAATATTTACTACAGCCATCTGATGTAATACAACTTAAAGTTTTCCCTAAAAGAAAACAATCTAGCACTATTCACGAGCACTTTTGGTCTCGAACCCTGTTAAGGAAAACAAAAATGTGGAATGAGCTACATAGCCCAGTGAGGTTCCAAGACACTCTAGCAGTTCTAATAAATCAAGTAATTTGAGCATACCCAATGTATGATTTAAGGTTGCACATTGGCACATTAACATGAGACAGTTATCATTGTACGAGTAATTTGAGCATATCACAAGTATGGCTCAGGGTCGCACGTTGGCACATTAGCATGAAACAGTTATCATTATGTAAAATAAACACATTGAAGGATACAGTGTTCCAGTGGAACCATTTCGGTCAACTGCACCTTATAACTTCAGAATCCCCTCGGTTTATCTGGCCATCACCTTATCCCTCCAGTGGTAGTACTTGAGTATACCGAAACGGTGTCCCAAGGTTCCAACCTACCCGACCGAGTCCAGTCCTAGTTCGAGTAGGTCAGTAACCAAGGGCAGGGCCCAGTTCAGCTTAGAACTTACAACATTCACAAGTAATCAAGTAAATCGGGAAACGGTAAAAATTTATCTATTTTGTAGGTCGAGTGAGATGAAGTACACACTCATCGTAAAACTGTGGAAAATTTCATGTGAACACGTAATTTACGGTAATCACATAATCAAGTAGTCAAGTAATCAAGTAAGCAGGTAATCAAGTAAATTGGTAAATAGTGAACGGTAAACGATAAACGGTAGACGATAAATAATCTCAGTTAACGGTAAGATTTATCATTTTAGTAGGTCGAGTGAGATAAAGTACACACTCGCCTTAAAACAGTGGAAAAGTTCATAGGAGCCATTATCGGTAACACTTAACAGTTAAACACATAATGACCATGGAGTAAACATGTCGTAAAACTATTCAAGTAACGTACTCCTATATGGAACACTCACCAATTCGAAACATTTGAGTAAGTACTCAAACAAGTGTTTAGGCGTCCACTTCGAGTTCCCCTTGAAAGTCGCCTTGAGCGCTTGAGCAAATAACAATCAACTATTACACACTACCGCTTAAAACCCTTACTTATCGAGAAAGATTGCACCCGTGTACAATCTAAGAAAATATCACAAAAATGAGCCTCAATTACTCGTAAATCGAGATTCAAATGTGGGGTTTAAAACTCAAGTAAAAATCTGATTTTTATCTTTAAAATCATTGGATGGAAACAAGTAGGTATGAAAGCAAGTAAATAAATTTCCAGACGAACGAACGATCGAAATCGGACGTGAAAATGCCACGTCACAATCCGGCTAAGAACTGGCCGGATTCGAGAGGGTGAAGAAACCCAATTTCTTTTTTAAATCTCACCATCAATCCGGCCAACTATCCGACCAAGAATTGGCCGGATATACGGCCGGATTCTATGAAATTATTCCCGCGCAGATTCTTTTCAAAATGGCCAAAATTTATCAAGTTTAGGGTATTCTTTGGAAAATTATAACTCACTTTTGAAAGTCCCAAAATTGGGAAAATTTAGTACCATTGGAAACTACTTCCAAAGTACTAAAAGTTCCAAGAAAACACTTTTCCATGATTCCAATTGGAAGACATTCAAATTTTGGGTCTAAGATGTTGTCTTGGAATACCAAGACAGATTTGGGTTGATTTTCGGAAAAGTTTGAAAATTCGGTAAAATTCACACAATGTGAACTAGCTTCTGAAATTTGGAACTGAATTAGAGTTACAATCAAAGTTTAAAACACAACAAGCGGAACAAGATTCGGAGTTTTGAGCACCAAGATATAGCGGATCAAAGTTGCTGAATAAGTGAGACTGTTAGGCTAATTTCCAGATTTAAATCACGAACTTTGGGACTTTTGTTGGGCATCAAAATGGACTCGGAATGGCACCAAATTTGGTAGTATTACATTACCATATAAGAGATATTCTTATGTGAATTTTCATAGAAAAATCCATTCGGGAAGGGGGTTAACAAAGTCACTAAAGTTCCAATTTTCCAAGGCAAAGCTGCCTTGTACTTCCATTTTCCTTTTTTAAAACATTTAGCCAACAAATCTTTTCAAACACGGTCCATTTATGAAGACAAATGTCTAAGAAATATCCAAGATACATTTTGTAGGTGATTAACACCAAGAATTTCAAGATCACAAGTCCCAATTCAAAAAGAGTCATTCAACTAGCCAAAAAGAGGGTTTTTCATCACTGAGTCAGTTTCGAAATTCAGCCACAACTCACTCAATTCAACTTGGAATTGAGTGTGGTTGCTGGCGTTGAAAACTACATTCATAAGCTACAATTTCTCAGAAGGAATTATTTTAAAATTCTGTCCACAACTAGCTCATAATTGAGCATCAAGTCGCAGCTCAAAATAGGGCTTCCAGTACAGATGAGAAACAGAATAGGCAACTTTACAAGGTTGGTACGGCTCACTCAGGTGGAATCAGGGCATGTATTTTACACCGTTGGAAAACTGGAAGTGTCTAGTTTCTAATACCACAAACAGCACTCGACATCGGAGTAAAGAGTTATGGCCGAAACAAAATCACTGCCAGAGAGGCTCTGGTTACGTTTCCAGTTTTGCTACATTTTTGAAATCTCAATATTTACCCATCCAAATCACGTAATTTTTTGACGAAACTTTCTACACAACCTATATTACACATATATATTAGAATCAAGTCAATTGAACCACAAAAAAGTGCAATAATGGTCACAGTAAAATAGGGGCAGAATCATCAGTTTTGCTTATCTCACTTCCTTTGAGTTTTCTTTCACAACACAACACATTTTCACTAGATTAAGCACTAATCCAATATAAATAACATCAAATCTCATCAAATAAGTTCATCAAGCCATTTTGGGATTTCATAGAGTCCACTCACAAGATTTCCAACCATATAAAGCTACCCATATGAATCTATGAGCTCACAAGTGCAATACAACTTCCATAAACTAAGATTCAAGAGATTGATCGTTGATTACCTTCTTAGATGACTAAAGCAGAAAATTTGGGTCACCTTAAGCCCAAGAAAACCATGAGAAACAAGCTCCTTGCCTAGCTTAAGTTGATCTCTAAGTGGTTTGCAAGGTGTGTGTAAATTTTGGAGTGATTTGGGTGAGAAATGGTGCAAGAAATGGAAGAGCTTTGGTCTTTCTTCTTTCCCTTGTTGGTCGGCTGTCTTGAGGAGAGAAAGAGAGAGTGTTTGCTGATGAGAAAGCTTTTTGAGGAAGCTTAAGTGTGTGTAAGGATCGAAAACAACCTAAGAGGGGGGTGAATTAGGTGGTTCAAAAATTAACCAAGATGTGAGTTACTTTTACTCGAACTTGCCCTCTTTTTCTAAAGGACCTCACAAAGGAACAATTAATGAATAAGCAGAAGTGATTGTGAGTAGAAGAAATAAGCAGTTTATATTGCAAGACAGTAAGTAAAGAGATGGAATAGCAAACCAAGTTTCAAACTCGACTTGAGTTTGAATATCACTTTATATAGCAAGCTTCTTCATGTTGATCAACTTACAACCAAGAGTACACTATTGAAGAATCACTTCCTCCTTGCCTCAAGTCTCACTTGATCAAGCAAGGAAGTTTTATAATCACTCGGATAACCCTCACAAAGCTACACTATTGAAGAAATTGAAACACAGTTGAAAAGCTTATAGAAAATTACACAACTAAGAGTACAAATCTTCTTTTTGGAGTATTCTCACACTTGAATCACTCAAGATCTGATGTAGTCTTAATGTGCAAAAGTTAATTCTGAAGTGGTTGACTTCTTCTATTTATAAGAGACCAAAAAGTACTCCAATAAATGCTGTCAACGGATAGAACGCAGTTGAAGAGTCAACTAGCCGTTGGTGATGTCGGACGTCCGGAAGGCAGGTTTTCCGCGTCCGATCGCAGGTAGTTAGTTCAAGAAGTTTTTCTTGAAATGTTTAGGAAGTCCGGTGCTTCAATACTTTGCGTCCGAAGTGTCGCACTGTTTGTCGGACGTCCGGTACTCAGGTATTGTTCGTCCGAACGAAATCAGTGAGTTTAGAGAGTTAGGTTCATTTTCTTCGGACGTCTGAGAGTGAGTTCCTTATGCGTCCGAAGTTGCTCGAAGGTTGTCGGACGGCCGACATAGACTTTTTGTGCGTCCGACACATGCATCAACATTTGTTAGCCAGTTTTACTCCAAATCTGAAAATGTCTATTTTGAGAAATATTAGTGTCATCCATTTATTTTGTTATCATCAAAAGTTACGGACTGAGATGAACAATCTCCCCATTTTTTATGATGACGAAACAATGGATAGAGCAAAAGAAATAAGAAATTTTAAGTATAGCTCCCCCTTACACATACTCCCCCTTACACAATGCATCTCCTTCTTTGCATCTCCCTTCAGCTCAGAAGAGGTTGATTCCCCCTCACATAGAGAGATCATATTCAATTCATTTCTCCCCCTTTTTGTCATCATTAAATCAACCATGGCCATATTAAATCAACCATGTTCAGCATTCATGCAACAAATCATGAGTCAACAGATCATTGGAATACCAAATTCATTACTGACCAACAGACATTCATCCAGAATATTGTCCAACAAATTCATATCCAAAATATTGTCTAACAAACAGTGTCAGACATTCATTCAAAAAACATAGAAATCACAAGTCACGAGTTCAAAGCACACAAAAATATCCAAATATTCTTACAGACCAGCAGTGAAAGAGAAAGTAGAAGTCTTAATACAAAACACATAAATTTTGAAATGCAAAGGATGCCAAGAACTAATTATGAACTACCATGAGGTGCATGTGCCTAGGGGTGCCTAAAATGTGATCTTGGAGGATCCAGACCTTCTTCTAGCCAGACGAAACTGAGCAGGGTCTTCTTCCTCAGTGTCCTCATCCTCATCATCGTCATCTTCTTCTTTAGTTTCTTCTTCAATTGCCGGAGCTTTTCCTTTGTCTTGTGGTTGAGAATTGGAGGCACGGTACTCTGGGGTGGCCTCAGTGGTTGGCTCAGTCCTAAGCTCCTTTCGGGTGTCCAAATCCTTTTTCCTTTTTCTCTTTTTTTTCATTTTTCCAATCCAACTGAAGCCTATTTTTTGAATTTTCCTTTTCAAGAAAGCATTGAATTTAAACAAAATGACTAAAATGATTTTCTCTTTTCTTTCTAAAAACTCTATAAACTTAAAAACTAAAAAAAACTAAAAACTAAAATCTAAAACTTAAAAGTGATTAAAAACCTGAAATGACAAAATAAAAATGAATAGACAAACTAAAAGGGCAAAATGAATAAAACTAAAATAAAATAACAACTAAAAATGCAAAACACACAACAATGAACTAAATGCAAGCGATCTAAAATAAAAATCATGAAGTAGATGCCACATACAAATTATTCAAAATTTGGTGTCTACAAATAAAATAGCGGAAGCGTATCTGAATCCATATTGATAAACTTGATACTTGAATTCCTAGAGATTTGGGGTGGCCTTCCAAGTCAACAGGTATTCACCGATCCTTTGAGAGAGGCCTTTAGTTTCTCTCTGGTATCTTTCCTGACGATGAGATATCAGGGAAGAACTATTTTGTGATATTAGGAAATACGACAACTAAAACGATACCTGTGACTTGGGGACCATAACCCTATTTATAGGTAACATTCCTGTTACCTTTTGGAACCCTATTTCAGCCCATCATAGAAATAGGAGCCCATAAGTCTCTACACATTAAAGACCCACACCCTATTAGATACATTAAGTCCAAACTATATTTGATCACTTTAATTGGGTTTAACCTTAATTGACAGTTTGCAACACATAATTATTCACATATAAGTCCAATGTTGGATTAAGGATCCAACAGGTTTTGTTCAAACTTGGTTTAGGCAAGCAAACATAGGGAGTTTAAATTTTGTTTTGATTGGAGTTATTTTTCACCGATCATGCGAACCCATTCTCCTCTCCTGTTGGTCATTTACGTTTTGCTGTGGTTTGAGCATTATGTGTTTGCGTCAGTGAAGTTGGTTTAACATGTTTTGGTTTTGAAGGGAGGGATTTTGAATCTTTGATTTTGTGTTATTACATGGTATTAGAGGTGGCAATTTGTCTCAAGTCCCAATGGGCTACCCATGCCCAAAAGGACTTTGGGCAGGATGGGTATTGTAATTTGATATTGGGTTTAAAATGGGATGCATCCCAATTGTTTGCGTCAGTGAAGTTGGTTTAACATGTTTTGGTTTTGAAGGGAGGGATTTTGAATCTTTGATTTTGTGTCATTACATGGTATAAGAGGTGGCAATTTGTCTCAAGTCCCAATGGGCTACCCATGCCCAAAAGGACTTTGGGTAGGATGGGTATTGTAATTTGATATTGGATTTAAAATGGGATGCATTCCAATTGTACCCATTATTTGATGGGAAATGTTAGGAAATACTTGAGTACCTATTGTGCCCAAATATCTTCCCAAAAAATTTCATTTATCCAAAAATTCATCTTTGATTTTTTTTTGTTGCAAAAATCTGATTTTTTTCACTTCCATTTTCTTTCTTTTCCTTTCTTCACTTTCCTACAAAAGAAAACCAATTAAGTAAAAATGATTTCATTTGAACAACTTTAAAAAAAATAAGGATAACAATCAAAATAAAATGAATTGGTAAAATTTTGGTGTCTACAAGAATCAATGCTTTACTAACAACTGTTGGCACCCTTTATGTTGATTTTATGCTAATTGATGAACTATCTACATAGATTTCTATATGCAACCCTGCTATCAATTTTTAATCAACTTCTTCGTTTCTGTGCTAGCTTTATTCAGCATTTAATTGAATTTCTTTTGTATCAATTTTGGAAATTTTAAGAATGTCAGTAAGAATGAATTTGGTATTAAAAAATCTTGTTTCTAGCCCTTGTGTCAGACAACATTATGGGTAAGGTTGGAATATGGCTGTATATCTATCTTTTTCTTTATTTGTTAATTCAATTTTTTGTTTAATCCAGGGAGAAGATATGCTCATTCTTACCAAAATGTTATGTCTTTTAAAAGTAACTGTTGATCGTTCTAGAGTGTAAATGAATTCTGGAAAATATAAATTCACAATAAGATCAAAAGAAATTTAATAAATAAAAATATTAAAGTTACATAAAAAATAAAAAAGAATTAAAGGAAAAAAATATAGAAAATAGATTTGGGTATTGGGTGGGATCAATCTAAATCCATCCCAAAGTGATCCCGCCCAAGTTAGTCCCAAAACACATATGGGTAAGGTTAGACCCAAACCCATATGATTCGGTTCCGTTTCGAACCTAAGCAAATCCCGCCCATCCCGCCCATTTTGCCACCTCTACATGGTATCTTGTTGGGTTGAGTCTTGTGGCATTAGTTGACATATCTACATGTTTCATTGGAGTTTATGAATGTTTCATGTGCATGCTGAATTTGCAGAAAGGAAGTTGCCGCAAGGAAGTTGCCGCAAGGTTGACTAGTCATTTTGGTTGCTCAAGTTCTTAGTTTGTTTGAAACACTTGGTTTCATTGCTGTTTTATCCTTTGTTTTGTTGATTTTGGGTATGAGATTTCAGAAATAAAAAGCATAAGTGGTTCACCAGTTGAGGTTGGGTTTTTGGTTTGAGATGGTTGTAAAAATCTGCCGCGCGAGGTTGCTCAGGTTTAAAAGCATAAGAAAAGTTGCTGCAAATACTCATGTTGCTTTGCTGCATTTTATGTCCAACTTCCTTATTAGAATTTCTGGGAGATAGACCATGGCATTTGGGTGATGATTAACAACACGGGTAGGAAGCTATAGCATTGAGGCTGGGTGGATAAATCAATAAGCATTCATTCCCATTACTTCGCATGATCATATTTCGGTTTGCATGAAAAATTGCAGAAGCATTGTTACTAAAGAAAATACTGTTATTCGATGCTTACTTGATTTTTCTGTCTGAATTTCTGGTGCTTAAACATAAAATTTTATGTTGAAAAAGTAAAAAGAAAGCTTGGTTATCTGGTTGTTTAGTCCAAATGTTGGTTATCTGGTTAGCTCCGTATGAAACTCCCTATGGAAGGAAGTGCCGATCACCGATTTATTGGGATGAATTAGGAGAAAGGAAAGTTTTAGATCCTTCAACAGTACAATGGGTTGAGGAAGCTTATGAGAAGGTGAAGTTGATACGTCAAAGAATTCAAACGGCCCAAAACAGACAGAAAAGTTTTGCGGATTGTGAGAATTCGAGACGATTTTTATGTAAGCTTTGCATGTTATTAGAAATATTATATATAGCAAATAACTGGTCAAATTGAAATGTCTAAAATTTAGATTCTATGAATCGAGAATTTAGAAATATTCTAAAATGGTGTAGAAAGAAAAATTAAATTTTTTTATTTGAACTCTCGAAATTTTATTGAATCGAAAGGAGGGGTGTTACATGTCGGAATCATCACTTAAGGACCTAAATCTGCGAAAGGAGGGAAAAGCAAGCCTGTCCAAATGATATGCCCCCCTGGCTAAGAATGGCAAGCCCGCGAAGGTTTCATAGACACAAATCCTTTGATCGGGATCGGCACAGCTCACATTAGACAGCACATCCATCACTGTGTTTGCTTTCCTGTAGCAGTGTACGACCTGAACCCCTCCACGAGTTAGGTGCAAAATCTTCTCCACCTCCCCATCGATGGACCATGGACAATGGGACTTTTGCCACAGAATTCGGACTAGCATCAACAAATCTGATTCAACAATCAGACTATCCAAGAAGCCTTGTTGCGCACATAACTGCAGTCCAAGCAGCAACGCCTTGGCCTCCGCCTGTGGACTGGTACACTGCCCCAAGTACCCAGAGAATCCTAATAGCAACCTTCCCTCAGAGCTCCGAAGAATCCCATCTCCACCACTCACCCCAGGGTTACCTTTCGAGCACCTATCTATATTCAACTTGACAAACCGAGATGGAGGAGAGTGCCAATGGATCTGCTTCACTTTGAAGACATCAGGATGATGTTCCACCCTTTCGAAGAATGTAGGCCAATCCCACACCTGGTGCAACTCCAAGAACACCAGTCCATAGACATCCTTTAGATCCCTAAAAATATCCCGATATACCGTAGCCGGGTTCACTCCAGACCCTTGGAATATTGCTTTATTCCTAGCCTTCCAGATGTGCCAGCAGATAAGACTAGATAAAATCTGGAACACGAGTTTAAGCCTCTCCGAGTTGACCCGCCTAAGCCACCAACTCCCCAAGATCCCTCTCACGTGAACTGCATTGAGGTGAACCCCACAAACTGAGCCAAAAAATTTCCAAACTTCAGCTGCCAGACCCCCCTTTGCAAACAAATGCCCCAGTGATTCAGTCTGTGGTATTAAGCAACAGGAACACTTTGAGGGCAATTGGAAGCCGTACGATGCAAGGACGTCATCCAAGGAGAGGCGATTCCGTAGTAGTCGAAGTACAAAGAAGGACACCTTCAGGGGAACGCTCGGATGCCATGCTTGACGATATAGAAAAGAGGATGGCTTATACTCGCAGAGCTCACTGTATGCCGATGCCAGCAAAAACTGACCCGAAGTTGATGCAGTCCATACCATTCGATCTGAAGAATCCCCGTCTGGGCCAGCCACCACCAGGACTTGCTGCATCATGTCGGCTAGCAGAAACTCCGCAAGCCTCCCCGGGATTCACGCCCCATTCTCCATAACATGCTGAAACGAGACACCCTTCTGGACCTGCACGCGTAGATGGAAGGCCTTGTGCCCCGTCCAATTATCATACCAAAAGTTGCATCGACCCACGGAGAGTCTCCACCCAATCAATAGCTCCGCCAAACCCCTAATGTCCAGCATTCGTCTCCAAGTTGCTGATCCCAATGGAGATATGGAGACTTGACAAGGATAAAATCCCTGACAATATTTCGCATGCATGAATCTTGCCCACAAGAAAAGTCCACACCTGAAATTCCACCAGAGCTTGCAAAAGAATGCCCTATAAGTATCACTAATCGACCGAAACCCCACCCCACCCTCATCAGTGGGATAACACAAGTCCTTCCACTGGAGCCGATGGAATTTATTGGATTCCCGGCCTGACGCCCAAAGGAAGTTTGCACAAACTCTCTCAACCAACTTGAAAACTCCATTTGGCATCACGCCAACCCCAAGAGGTGAATCGGGATGCTGGATAAAACATGTTTAATCAACACAATTTTTCCCCTAAATGACAAAAGCCGTGACTTCCAAGACAGTACCTTATCAAGCACCTTCTGACACAGGTCAGAGTAGTAACTCACCTTTGCGGGACTAACAAACAGCGGAGCTTCCAGATAACGAACCGGGAACTCTTTCTTCTGGAATCTGGTGATCCGCTCAATGACCTCTTGCCGAGCAGTGGAGAGTAGAGAGTGAACTAAGTATCCACTTTTCTGCACGTTAACCAACTGTCCCAAATCATGATGGTACCACTCCAGTATCTGCATGACTCTCTTCAGTGCTGAACCCCCTATTAGGAAAAATGATGACATCGTCTGTAAATGCCAAATGAGTGATAGGGGAGCAGTGCCTAAGTACCTTAAACGCCGCGAAACTAGATTGATCGACCAGAGAATTCAAAGCTCGGGAAAGGACTTCCGAACCAATAATGAATAATGTCGGCGATAACGGATCTCCCTGACGTAGACCCCTAGAGGATTTAAAGAAACCATAGGGCACGTCATTGATAATCACGAAAAATCAAAGGTTGGAAATCAACCTCCACACCATGTCGATGAACCTCTCGTTGAAGCCAAACCGTCGCAACACGGCAATGAGAAATCCCCAAGAGACCCTATCGTATACCTTAGCCATATCTAACTTAAGCGCTAGGTTGCCACCCTGTACTTCTTTCCCATTTCGGACATCAGCTCCTGAGCAAGCAAATAGTTATCTGAAATAGACCGACCTTGAACAAAACCACTTTGCTGCAGAGAGATGATACGAGGCAAGATACCCGAGAGCCTACCCACCAAAATTCAAGAAATCACTTTATTAAGAAAGTTACAGACTCTAATAGACCGAAACTACGTAAAGTCATTAGGGTTCATAGTCTTGGGCAGAAGAACAATAGACGTTGCCGTGACGAAGTGAGGCAACTCCACACCACAAAAGAAACTCACGACTGCCCTATAGACATCCTGAGCCACTACCTCCCAGGCAACCACAAAGAATTGGCCAGTGAAACCATCTGGCCCAGCCGCACTATCACCATCCATCTCAAAGATCACCTTTCGCACCTCTTTGAAAGAGGGGACCTCCTCCAATCCAGTATTATCAATATCAGAACTCAAATTAGGAATAACATGGAGCAGTTGATAATCAGCTACAGAATCGGCCGCGAATAAGTTACTAAAGTACCCGATAGCTTCCTTTCCTATCTCTGCCTCTTCCGTCACCCACTTCCCCTGAGAATTCCGAATCCTGTGAATAAAGGCTTGGAACCGCCGCTGTTTGACTATCGAATGAAAATATCTCAAATTATGATCACCGTACTGGAGCCACTTGATCCTAGCCTTTTGTTTCCAAAAAAGTTCCTCAATTGCTAACTGCTTATTCAAGTGGCCTTGAGCCTATTGTAGCTCAGTATAGGCCTCAACAGAAGGGTCAGATTGGACCCTGAGTTCAGCCGCTGCCATCGCAACTTCCCCCTTCTTAACATTCTCAAATACATCCCCAAACGTCTCCTTATTCAACAGATGGAGTGCACGAGAGACACATCTTAATTTTGTCCACATCACATAAAGAGCCGACTCGATCACCTCTCTTTGCCATGCCAACCTGACCACATCAAGAAAACCCCTCCTGGAAGGCCAAATGTTCAGGAAACGGAATGAGCGACTCTTAATTTTGGCCCTAAGGGTGAAGGATATCAGGAGAGGGGCATGATCTAACAGTGCTCGAACTAAATGTGAGATCGAGACTGACAAGGAAAAGTCCAAGCAGGCCAGATTAATCAACATTCTATCCAGACGTTTCCAAATTCGTGCTCGCTCGAACCTATTGTTGCACTAGGTGAACGTAGGGCCAGTGAAACCTATATCAAACACCTCTCCGTTGTACCTAAACCGAGACATCTCTAACCCCTCCACTGGCCGAAAGTGTCGTCCCCCTCTTTTTTCATTCACCGATAAAATAAGATTAAAATCTCCCACCACATACTAAGGCCCTTGCCTTGGCTTATCCTGTAACAAACCCTCCCAGAGCCTCTCACATTCAGCCAACTGGCATTTTGCATGAGCAAAGGAAACAAGAACCTCAGTAGGAAACTGAGGATGCCCCAAGAGCAGGGAAATGTGCTGATCCGATTCTCCAACAACCCGACCAGCAAAGGGGGCCCGAAAGAAAACCTAGATCTCCCCTGACGAGTTACACACTATAGAATCGAAGTTTAACCGAATATGAATCGACTCAACTTTAGCAAAAGGTAACTTGGGCTCGCAAATCCCTACTACTGCTAACTTATGCATACAAACTAATTTCTTAAGTCTCGTAAGGTTTGGAGGCTTGGAGCTCCCCTATATATTCCAAAAACATGCATTAATCATGAGGTAAAATCTGGAACTAAGTTTGAGGTTTTTTGGATACCGACCTGAGTTCTCTGTCCGAAGGGAATTTGGCTCAGACACCCCGCCCTCTAGCTCGTTGGCCGCCTTGTTCTAGGAAAGTAACCTGATCAAGATGAAGGGTCTCCATAACACCATGCACTCCTTCCCCTCCACTGTACCTCCCACTGTATCCTCGCGGCGATAACGAGCCAGCACAAGTAACATTATTCGAAGATGAGCCAGCAGGTACCTCGTTAGCTTCCTCCTCCCCAATCGCCGCCGCACCACCTTCCCCTGGAGACGCGTCACCCTCATCACTAGCCATGGGGACATCTTCATCCATAACCCGTGCAGCCAGCTCGGTGATGATGACGTCTGCTGCAGTATGAACTGCGTTCTCCACCAACGTGGTCGCTGCCACCCTAATTTCAGCACCATGCTGCACCCCTTCTCCCTCCTCCTGGCGCTGAGCGACAAGCCCAGCGCCCCTGTCGTCCTCCAAGCTGTCCACCATGACCACCCAGGATGCTCTACTCCTCTCCTCAATTGTCCAGAGCCCGCACCAGCATCACCAGAAACCTGCCCAGCCTCCAACGTGTTAGCACCACCTGCATCAGGTTGCTCCACTCCACAGTAAATTGGTTCATCCTTTGCAACCACCGTGAGAACAACGGCTTCTCCACTCTCCAAGCCCAATGGCTGATCATTACCCTCCCGCGAAGGTCTCGCTGCTAGCTGAGTGTCCATCCTTGGCACTACTTTCACCTCTCGCAGTTCAGGATGTTTAATGCGACAGAAAAAAAATTAATTAATTATAAGAATCAAATAAACATATAATATGCATATTATAATTTGTGTTATTTGAATATATTATATAGTTGAATAAGTACCCGTCTAGTTAAATTTCTTTAAAACCAAAGGTGTAAAAAACTTACAGGATACATATAGGAAAATTTTTCAAGGTAAAGGCAAATTAGAACAAACGAAATTTTGAATTAATGTATGAGACAATAAAATTACGGACTCGTGGTAACCAAATGAACTAAAATGAAAATACCAAACCAACCTTGGGATTTTGGTTAAACTACCATGCAACCTAAGGAAATAAGGTGCATTTTGCCGTGACTGAAGAGCAATCAAATGAAAATATCCACCAAAACTACTAAGCCTAAGTGGTAGAATTGGGAAAGTAAATAGGAGTTTGGCTTGTGCGGTGAATGAGTGAGACCACATAAAAATTTTTGCAGCTTTAGTGTCTACCAAGATTAAGCGGTGGAAAGGAGGAACCAGTAGGATTTGGCCTCTAGCTTTGGGCGGTGAATAACACCTGTATGACAGCTGCCCATTTAATTGCTAAGTGAAGTGATGATCAAAGGGAGAAAGGAGACAGCAGTGACATTACCTGGGTGGTGGCCAATGAAGAAACACATTTTACTTCTTTTCTTAACAACTAAATGTTGAGAGCAAGACCGAGAGAAACTCAGCCATATTTTCTTCCATTTCAGTACACCATTAAGAGGGAGAAAAGGAAACAATTCTGATCCCCTCTTGCATCCAGTTGCAATCGAGAGAGTGAGGAGGAGAGAGTTAGACAGTAGCAAGCTACATTCTTCCAGCTTGTAACCGTAGAACCGTGAGTCTGGTGCAGCTTTGGGAACTGAAGCAGGAAACCAAGCGTGCAGTTTGCATTTTTTTCAAACCATAGGAGGAACGGAAGAGGTAAGTGACCGCAATAACCTTCATCTCATCTGGTATAGCTGACTTAGGTTGCATGTTGAATTTTTAGTGAGGGAATGAGTCTTAGCTGAGAATAACGTTGCTAAGTGACTGACTAAGAAGATAAAAGAAAAGAAATTGGCAACCGAGAGGAGTAAGCTGGAAATTCCAGCCTGTTATTCATGGGAAATAATGCTAGGAGTATATGCCAAAGGCTTAGACTTAAGTTACACATGAAATTCAGATGCAAACTCATAAGAAGCGGGAAGGGTAAGCTGGAAATGTTGGAAATAGCTGCTGGAATTCTTTCAACTTCAACCGAGAGAAGGGAAAGAAACTTACCAGGCTTTCTTACGAACCTTGGCTCTAAAATCTTACCTTGAGACTTGATTTGTTGCATTGCAATTTAGCTTTAGCTTGCATGGAAGATTTGTATATAACCAAAGACACTTTTGA
Source organism: Coffea eugenioides (assembly GCF_003713205.1). NCBI lineage: Eukaryota > Viridiplantae > Streptophyta > Magnoliopsida > Gentianales > Rubiaceae > Coffea > Coffea eugenioides. Next base: position 25,441,002 of record NC_040035.1, read on the forward strand.
AGAGCTTCATGTTGTATAACTAGTCCCTGCAAGAATTTTTTCCAATTTGGCCGAGAAGAAGGCTTGGTTCAGCTATGGTTTCGGTTCCTTGGCTATAAGCTTTACGTTATTGTTTAAGATATGCTATGGCCGATAATTAAGATGAGATTAAGAAAGACAGTCCTGCATGCGGAATGGCCGGACTGCTAGACTTGCATGTGACTACGGTTTCTTTGAAATTTTGCTCCTCTCTTGCTAAATTAAATATGAACTAAACAAATGAAATGAATGAGGTCTGGTTTTGTTTGATTAGCGATATCGGATGTTGGGAATGGGAGCAAATATATGAACATTGGACTGATACATTGCTTGAAAGCCTAGTTAACGGTTGTGATTGTAAATGGCAGACTTTGAATGTGATGTGGTCGATCAACATGCTGAAATTTTGAGATAATCACCTTAAACGAAAGGTATATTGGGTAACTACGGTTTAAACGATTAAAAGATGGAGTTTATTATAGGTATAAGAACGTTTGAGCTGGAACCTTGTTCTAAGATAGGATGAAGGAAAAATGAAACTTTATGTCATCTTGAAATTTTAGCTAATTGGTTGTAAAACTATGCTTATGAACATTTAAGAAATTTAAAACTAGAAAACTAATGAATTGTTACAAAACTTAAATCATAGGCAACTCAGAATTAATTTGTTTAAAACGGGAAGGATAAAAAGTTTATTTACTTTAATCTTAGAATATAGAGTAGAAAATGGTTTAATCGTAATGTGAATATTTATAGCTTATATTCTTGAAAAAAAATGTATATCCCTTGGTTAAAATGATCAATAAGTATTGAATATGTTATATCTTATTCTAAACTAAAACATGACTTTAATACGTTTAACGTATAAGGTAACAAATGATAAAATCAATAAGTATTAAAATGAAATGATGAATAAATATTGAGTATGTTATATTTGTATTTTAAGGTCAAACTTGATTTTAATAGTTTAACCAATAAGGTAGAATAAATATTGAATATATTATATATTATATTTTAAAGTCAAACCTAATTCAAATAATTTAAATAATGGGATAATAACTAATAAGTGAACATCTACAAATTGTATATTTACTTTGAAATTATACATTTATCTCAGGAAGTAACTGTGAGCCAGAAAACAAACCCGAGGCTCAAGAGTGACCTAATTGGAATTTGGTGAGTGTTTCCACATTTGAATGCTTAAATTGTCTACGTGTTAGTTAAGTGATGTTTAAGTGATTATGCTAATTTCTTATTGTAAATTGTTTTCAATTGTCCCTCGCCTTTTAAGTTGGGAGTGTACTTTATCGCATTCGATTTAGTTGAACTTAAAGGTTGATAATTGATCAAGTGTTATTATAAGTGTGCATGACTGTAAGCCAGGTGCGTACTTTACCACATCGGCTGAACCGGGCCCCAAAACCCTTTGTTCAACGGACTATTCGAGCCAACAAAAGGGCTTGGTCGGATAGGACGGTAGCTTTGGGTAAGTGCATTTGGTATGCTTGAGTAACCACGGAGTAGCAGATTACTGATATTGATATGGCCATCTAAGTGAGGGAAGTGTTTATTGTTTTGGAGGTTATAAGGAGGAGTTCGGTGAAGTGTGTAGTGCATTGAAGTGGCTCTAATACGAGCACCGTATCCTTTTAAAAGTGATTGTTCAGTGAAGTGTTCTCTAATTCACTCAGTGAAGTGATTCCTTAATTGTTTAATTTTGCTACTTGTTTAAGTGCTTAATTGATTGTTGCTTGGGTGGAACCTCACTTAACTTTAGCTCAACCGTTTAGTTTGTTTTCCTTATAGGAGGTGGTGGTCAGGAATCGAACGAGAGATCTTAGGGAGTTAGCGTGAAGACTTTTGTGTTTGTGAATCCTTTAGTATGTCATTACAGTTGAAGTTTTTGTATTAAACTAGGTATTGTAAAAGATTTGAACAGTTGGTTTTGGTTTATTAAAATGTTATCTCTGAAGTTGATGTAAGATTAATGAGAGTTTATCAAATATTATCTCTGAAGTTAATGTGAGTAAGTAAGTCCTGGCAAGAGCCAGGCAGACGATCCGCTAACTTCTAGGGTATGCCTAGGTGAAGGTGGGACCGTCACACAGATAATTGGAGGAAAGACTTGGAATTTGAAGTTGGAGATAGAGTATTTCTTAAGATCACACCACTAAGAAGTGTCACGGCCAGAAAAGGGCAAGAAGCTAAAATCGAGATATGTGAGACCCTTTAAAATCCTCCAAAGAGTGGGAAAAATTGCTTATCGGTTAGAGTTACCCGTGAGTTTATTCAGAATTCATGGTGTTTTTCATGTCTTGTTGCTAACGAAGTACCATCTAGATTCAACTCATGTGCTCCAATAAGAAGATAATGAAATTGATGAGCCGCTAACCTACAAGGAACGACCGGTGCAACTGTTAGATTGAAAAGTGAAAGAACTAAGAAACAAGCAAATTCCCTTGGTTAAAGTCCTTTGGAAAAATCATGAGTTGGAAGAAGCAACTTGGAAAGTAGAGGAGGAAATGAAAAAGAAATATCCTGAACTATTTGTAAGGTAAGGTGAGAATTTCGAGAACGAAATTCTTTTAAGGGGAAGAGGGCGTGAGGATCTAAAGTTTTTGTCATGTTAGCCGTTTTAACTCTATTGCATTTCCTTCATTTAGTTATTTATTTATTTGTTATAGATTTGCTAATGAATTTTGTCTTAATGTTTGCTCAATTTTTATATTTGAAGTTAGCTAGTGAGGTAGCTGCAACTTTTAGTAAGGTATAAAAGGAAACTTTAGTGAACAAAAGAGAGAGTTTAGTGCAATAAGAGAGAATAGAGATATTTGGGTAGGAAACTAGAAGAATGTGACACTTGGCACCATAGGAACCAAGTTTTAATCCTTTAAGACTTTTTGACCAAGCCTTCTTACTAATTTTCCTTTCATTTCTTGTCTTAAAAATAACAAGCAAACCACAAGAGGAAGTGAGAGAGAGAGGGCCGAGAGAGTGAGGAGGAAAAGGGGAAGAGAGTTTCATCCAACTTAGCTTCAATCTTGCTTAGATTTTGAGGGAAAAGGAAGGAGACATCTTGGGTTTTACATCAACCTTGGTTTAAGCTTGGAAAGGAGAAAATTTGGTGGGTTGAATTATATCTTGGTTGGAAAGCAAAAGAGGTAAAATGCTAGATAATCCTTCTTTCTTCACTTTATGTTGAAAACAAGTTGGATTGTTGGATTAAAGACAAGATTTGTGGTGAATCTTGGAAGTTTCTTAAGTTGATGATTCTTGTACTTCATGTTTGAGTTAGGGTTTGGATATATGCATATATATATATGATTATGGTGTTTTCTTGTTGAAATTGCGGCTTCATATATATCTAATGTTATGTTGGACATGAAACTTTATGGATTTGCTAGGTATGGTTGGCTGGATTTGGTAAATTAGTTGGTGAAATGTTGGAAAAATTGGAAAGAAATTTCTGCTTGGTGGCCGAACTTAAGGGCTGGAATTTCATTTTTGAATTCCAAATTTTCATGATGATTTTAAGCTTAATTTTGCTCAAGAAACTCTATAAGACTTTAGGCTATAAGTATGTGTTGGAATTGAATTAAAATCTTGAGTTTTTAGTGGTAAGAACACCATTTCTGTCACTGTTTTCATAGCTGAAAAATTTGTTCAAAACTGACCAAAAGAGGAAGTGACTTTGTATGGCTTTGTTCTTGGTTTTGTGTGGTGAACTTGTCACATTAATGCCCTAAAACCATGATTAGACATTAATCTTAGTATGAGTAGTGATTTGGAGTGGAAAATGAAAGGTTTTAAAAGGTGAAAACCTCACTCTTACATGTTTCAAGTTTCAAGTAATAAATTTCCAGCCTAGGAGAAAATTGATTTGGGTAGTTTTAAACTCAATTTGGTGAATGAAAATGAGAAAATGTTTGCACTATCATTTGCTTCAATCTTTGACCTAACGTATACATGGATGTTTCTCCTTGAATTGATTTCGAAATCGTGTGATTTGGGGTGAGATTTCTTAGTTGGAACTTAGGCTTAGTTTCGTTTAAATATTGTGGTTTGGAGTAGTAGATCCTAATGCCCTCCATATACTTGATTCTAGGGTTTGGAAGTGAAGCCGTAGTTGCTCCCGAGGCGAACACTTAAGTTTTGTTGTTGTGGTGAGTGCTCTAAGTGCATGTGAAGTGATACGTGCAATGTTGTTTTTCTTGAATGACATGCTTGTTGGTTGAGATACTTGCTCTTGACTTGATAATATCGGGATGATGATGTATTTTATCATACTCGATCCTTCATGGCTAGATTCTTGATATTTGTATTAAATGAACTGCTTTACTTGTGCTTGATTTGATGGCCGTTTGGGTGATTATCCCATCGACTCCATTGCATGCTTGGGGCCCCAAACCCCATTGGCTAGTTGGTCGAGTCGAGCCGGCAAGGGCTTGGTCGATAAGATCAATGAACCACGGGTCTTGTTAAGTGGATTTGGACTTGAACTTGCACTTGACCTCTTGAATTTGAATTTGTATACTCGAGTATTACCCTTCTTGATTTTGACGTGCGAGTCCGGACGAGGGATGAAAGGTGGTTGGAGAAAGACGTGAAGTGGTGAAATACTTGATAGTATTTTGGTATAATGTTGACGGAGTGTCAACGGAAACATGGTTCTTGATCAAATTACTTGAACAAGCTCATGAGAGCCCTGTATCCTTTTAAATGAATATGTGAATTCTTATTTGAAATGTACTTGCTCTATATTGTGGTGTATTATGATTTTGTGGCTTGAGTATGATATCATTGTTGCATGACTTTCTTGGAACCTCATGGGGTGAAAGTTCACCCTTCTAGTTTTGTTTTCCTTATAGGGGGCGAGCACTTGGGCGAGTGACTAGGAAGGGCTGGGTTTTGTCGGAATCTTTTACTTTTGCACAGTTGTATCAACTTTTAGTTTATTTTTGTAAGTTGGGAACTCGACTGTTGTAAATGGATCTCGTAGTGTATTTTAAGACTGTATTGTTCACATACTTATGTATTTCGGTCAAGGATCCTTTTATTTTCTCGTTGTAAATGTGACTCTTGTTTTTAAAAGGTTTGTTAATAATTTGGTACTCGAGTCCTGACGAGAGTTGGGCAGGCGGCCCGCTAAACCCTTTGGTTTGCCTTAGGGGAAGGTGGGGTTGTCACAATTGACGTATGCCTTCATTTGTTCACAGGCCTGTTGATACGAATCCAACCAAGAATGAAAGAACTCATATCCCACAAGTTCAAATCTAGACAACGTAGCAAAATTTGAGAATTTAGTAGAAGATCTAAACTCTATAAACCCCTGTATTATGAGTTAAGATGAATTATTAACCCATAACAAGTGATACATAAAATTTTGATTGATTGGTAGAGAGTGCCACAAATAAGTGGGATTCTTATTTGATAAGTGAAGTTGAATGCCCAAGAATTCACTCTAAGATATTTAAAAGTTGCTTCGAAAGCTAAGAGAAACTCTCTCAATTTGTTGGAAAATTCTACTTGTGTTATTAAACAAACAAAAAAGGCCTTTTATGGGCTTTACAAAATGAAACCTAAAGTAACAAGAAAAAATCAAACAGGTTTATTGTTTCTTGCAAGCTCGGCCGTCCAGGTGAAGACATCTATGAACTTGTGAAGGAAATCCACTAATTTTTTCTTAGTTGGAGAGGGGGGGAGTCGAACCTATCAGTATGATCTACTCAAATTGCTCAGGATTTAGGGCGATCTCTTCTATCTTATCCTTGGTCTCTAGCCTCTTGAGTTTTTCAATCTCTTGAAACTCGATCGCATTAATTGATAGCACATTGGAGCCTCTTTCCCTTGATCTCGATGGGAGTGGGGAATTGGAAGAGGTGCCAATTGGCGAGATGATTGTTTGTAAAATGGTGAGGTAACAATCATGAGTCTCTCGCACATCGCTAGTAATCTCGGCAACTCCCGCTGGAATAAGAAATTTGAAACTCAAATGATAAGTGAAAAAAATTGCTCGAAGGGCATTTAGAGTGGGTTGGCCAAGAATAGGTTTTATGTAGAGTCAACTTTTACTACCGTAAAATTGATAGGAATAGTCCGGCAAAAGCGTACATTCTTGTGATTATTGTTAGAGTGATCATTCTTTCGGGGTAGGCAATTGACTGTCGGCCTATTCTATTGTGTTTACTTGAGTATGATGATCTCTGATTTTATTCCTCTTCTTCATAGTCCCTTGTGACTTTTTTCATCACCGACCCTACTCTTCTCATCATCGACTCCTTTTGGTCCCAAAAGCTCTTTAGTCTTTAGATCAACTTGTATATGGAGCAAATTTTGGGGTTAACATCTATGAAGCAAAATCATGTTGGAATAAAGTTCAAATTCAAGAAGTATATTGGGATTGTTGGATTTGATTGTCACTTTTTACCTTGGTCTCTGGGGTATAGAGTTGCTTGTGAACGACCAGTTAGGAGAACTTTCAAGATGATAGAAGCAAGATTTAGTACTATGGATCAAGTAGATGTCTTGCTAAGGACCAAGGTATCTTATTACATTCAAAAGCAATAAATCAAAGAGATTTGGAACAAGAATGGAGATATGGCTGTTGAATTATGATATGCCATTGCCATTGCTTATGCTACTTTGGAGGTTTACTATGATAGTGTTTACTCTTCATCTATATTGCCTGACTTGAAGGCCACATATTAGAGTTATCATTGAAGATATAGTTATTCCAAACATTAGCTACTGCATAAGTGTTGATCCCATGACAAATTAGGAGTGTCACACAATTGATAAATTTGAAGACATGAAAGAATTTCAATGTTGGAATGAAAGGTTCCAAAAATTACTCATAACAAGTAGTTTTGCTGGGTGTTCACTTGTATGATGGTAGATTTTGGTAGTAAGCAAAAAGTGTACAAACTTACTTTACTAGTCCAGTACATAGAAAACTAGTTTGGAATATGTGCTTTGCATGTCTCACATCTTGTTTTCGTGACTTAATAGAAATTTGTTTGAAAAATTTTGAAGATAACTGAAAAATTAGTATATCTTTTCATATGTTTATTTTTTTAAAATCATTTCCTCGGGGTTGACCACATGTGCCCCAAATCTAACTAAAGGGGTTTGTACTGGGATCAACTAGTTGAAACTTATCATCTTTCAGTTGAAACTTATCAAATGTTCGGTAATAGAGAACGCCCACCAAGTTGCTTGGATCCACATATACCTCTTTAATCACAAAGTTATTGATGCGTACATCAATTACTAAAGATTTGTGATTGCTTGATACTGTGGGCACGGGATCGCTTGGGTCATAGGCCACCACTTGGGTGAAACGAGAGTTGGGCTGTACTGCATCCAAATTGGCCTGTTGGTAAGTCCTTTTTCTAGAATTTTGACTGCCTCCTCTGGTCGGTCTACTAGAAATGGTATTAATGATCTCATTTATATTTGGTTCCATAATCAGGGGATTTGTCTCAGGGAGTTCGGTCAGCCTCCCTAGGATCCAGTGGAGTTCTATCATAAATTCATTGAATTTTCTTGTTAGTTATTTTGGTGGTCATCCCAGCAGTCAGTTTCTCGGTTGCTCTTTCCATACTATTTGAAATATCTCTGTTTCAAAGGTTCTCAATCTCCTTGAGATCTTTGCAATTTTTTGTTTCGTGCACGATGTCCCTATCATAGGCACAAAATAAATTTGCGTTCCTTTTCTTCCTCTTCTCCGTTATTTTGGGCAGAGGTCTGCTGAGGTTATGCTACTCCATAATAGCAAGAATGTGCAACCGAGTAGTGGTAAGAGGGTGTCAATTCATTTTTAGAAATAGGAGATTTTCCTTTGGTCATTCTGTCAAAAATGCTTCGTCGATCTCGAGATGAACCTTGACCAAGGACGTCGAACGTCCGGACATCAACTTTACCTTGGTCTTTTCTTCTCCAATCTAGGGCTGCTCAATATGCTTGGACTTCTTATGAGAACATGCAAGCTACCCGACCGTGAGCCAAACTGGCCAATCAACTTAACACTTTGGTTCGTGCTATTTTAGGGGGCAATTGATGGTTTTAAAACGATTGAAGTTCTCACTCAAGGAGAATCCTCAAGTGTTAATGTCATTTGGGTTGATCAAGATATCGGCCAAAGTGTTAAGTGTAGGCACTAAAATTTCATTTATTTAATTTAAATTTAGCTTTATTTTGTATTTAATCCAATTTTAATTTTATTTGTTATTTAATTCAATTTTAGTTTTATTGTATTGATTAAATGATAATTAGTATGTATTTTTGCTTATTTTTATAAATTAGGTTCACAATTTTTATTTTAAAGAGATTTTTGTACTAAATTTCTAAAAAAGGAAAAATTCTCTCAAAAATTCAAAATTTGTCTTTGAACCTTTTAGATTCATTTTTTAAGATAAATAAAATTGTGCAATGAGGAATTAACATTTTTTTTGTTTACCTAAATTGTTTTTTGAAAAATATAATAAATAAATAAAATAAGAAGACAAGGGTAATAGGGGGTTATTAGGCAAGTGTATTAGGGGGATAATAGCCAAGTGGGACACATGCAATAGGGACAAGTGTCCCTTTATTTCTATGACAACACAACACCTAGAAAGTGAGGTGTTAGGACACATGAAGGCCTAAGGAAATTTGAGAGAGAAAAATAAATAAAAAAGAAAGAAAAAGAAGGCTAGCAACGGAACGGGAATAAGCTAAGGAAAAGAAAACAAAAAGAGGGGACTTGGGCAAAAGGGAGAAGAGAGAAAAGAAATTGGAAAGAGGCAGAACAAGAAAGAAAAAACAGAGAGAGGCTTCGGCTAAAACAGAGCAAAGAAAAAAAGGAACAAGAAAAGAGGAAAAAGGGGCGGCGGACGGAGAGGCTGAAAAGAAGGAAAAGGGAGAAAATATGGAAAATTAGGAAGGAACCGAGAAAAAAAATTGAAGGAAAAACCAGAGAAAAGAGGCAAGAGTGGAAGGAAAAGGTTGCGAAAAAGGAACAAAAACAAGTGTGAAGGGGTGTTCTTGAGGGAATGTTACGCCTTGTATAATAAATCCATTAGTGCTATGTTTGGCGGTATTCTCATATCATAGCCACGTGCTAGAGATAGTTGGAGAAGTTACAGCTCAACCGACTAGAGTAGCAAGTAGTTATTCTGTTAGAGGAAGTGACTAGAAGCTGGATAAATAAGCTACTCCCGTGTACTACGGATTCATTCTGGAAGATGAAATCAATAAGCCTTTCTCATTCTCCCTAATTTCTGACTTTTTTCTCTTCCCTAAACCCCACCTCAATTCTTTTCTTCATTCTGGAATCGGGTCATAACATTTGGTATCAGAGCTACTGATCCTCGGATTCAGTAGCTTTTGATTGCCCATCATGGCCGAAGGTACAAGATTCAAAGCTCTGGAGGAACAGATCAAACGTCAAGAAAACAAACTGCAGGAATTCATTGAAGATTCTCTTTTGAATAGGAAGCAGACTGATGAACGACTGGAGACTATCACTGCAGAATTGAAGACCCTAGTAGCAACTGTGTCTACTCAATATGGCAATCTCATGCGAACCATCAATGGAGATAAGGGAATTTTGGGTCCCGGCAGTAATGCAGAGAAGTCTCCAAATCGATCGGGTAATCGGAACGTAATTTGGTTGGACGAGCCTAATCAAGAACGTGGAGTAAGGAAGAATTTTCATGCCCCTGTCCCTAAGGTGGAATTTCCTCTATTCAGAGGGGAAAATCCCCGAGAATGGCTGAGGAAATGTATCAAATATTTTTAGATATATCATGTGGCAGAGGAACAATGGTTCGATGTGATATAAATGCATTTAGAGGATAAGGCAGATATATGGTTTCAATGGTTCAAGATGGGCCTAAGTAAGTTTTCTTGGCCTGAGTTTGAAGAAGGACTCATAAAGAGATTTGGAGAAGTGGGACAAGATGATGCAGTAGAAGAGTTCAGTAAATTGCAACAAACCTCCACCGTTTTAGCGTATCAGGAGAAATTCGAAGAGCTCAAGGCAAGAGTTTTGATCAAGACCCCAGGACTTACAGAACCTTTCTTTATCTCTTGCTTCTTGAGTGGGTTATCTGAAGAGCTCAAGATATCCGTCAAAATGCACAAGCCTCGAACTCTGTTAGATGCCTTTGAGACAGCGAGAATGCAGGAAAAGGCCTTTGAAGCATTCACCAAGAAACAGAAGATGGCTCCCAAGAGCTTTGCTCTGCCTTCACCTAGAGTTAATCATGCTCTTGAAGGAGCCGAGTGTAGTAAAAGAGGGGGATCTCCTATGTTCCAGAAAATATCCCCATCAGAATTGCAGTACAGAAAGGCCAATAATCTGTGCTTCAAATGTGGGGATAGATATGGGCCCGTGCATGTATGTAGTAGGAAGGGGATTCACATATTACTCGTTGATGATGAAGACAAAGGGAAATTGGAGGAATCAATCTTGACCGAAGGGGAAGTGATAGAATATAGTGGGGCCAGTAGTCATAAAGATGTAGAATTTTCCATCCACTCTATGACTGGTGAACTGCAGCAGGGCACTATCAAACTGAAGGGGAAATTTAATGGGAAACTGCTCTCAATATTTTTGGATGGAGGAAGTTCTCACACTTTTGTTAAAGCTTTAGTGTTCGAGGAAAATCCTCAATTAGTAGTACCAAGGAAACCGTTCGCAGTCACGGTGGCTAATGGGCAGGTGCTACAGTGTAATAGCTGGGTTCCACGGATGACCTGGGAAATGCAAGGGCATACATTCACTCATGATGTATATGTGCTTGCAATTAAGCCGTATGATATGGTATTGGGGGTCGATTGGATGAGAGAGCACAGTCCTGTAACTTTTGATTTCAAGCATCTGCAATTCTCCTTTAATCAGGAAGGGCAGGAAGTGAAGCTACAAGGAGATTTGAGAGAGACAGACATCAAACTGAGGAAGGGAAAAACTGTCCAAAAGTTTCTGAGACGGAAGAAGAAAGAAACTCTCCGCAGGCCCTGTGTTCTAGCAATTGATACTCCTGAGCCACAGGTTGAGTACTTGGGACACATCGTCACCAAGGATGGAGTAGTAACTGATCCTGCAAAGGTAGAGAGCATGGTATCCTGGCCACGACCTGATTCTGTCAAAGCATTAAGGGGTTTTCTTGGGTTGACCGGGTATTATCAAAGGTTTGTTAAGGGCTATGGGTTGATAGCTAAACCTTTGACTGATTTGTTAAAGAAAGATTCCTTTGAATGGAGTACCGAAGCTGAGAATGCTTTCTGCCAGTTGAAACATGCCATGAGTTCTACCCCTGTATTGGCATTACCGGACTTTACTAAACCTTTCATCCTAGAGACTGATGCCAGCCAAAAAGCTCTAAGAGCTGTGTTGATGCAACAAGGAAGACCAATAGCATATATGAGTCAGGTACTAGCAAATAAAAATCTTGGGATGTCAATATATGAGAAGGAGTTACTGTCCCTAATTGTTGCAGTGACCAAGTGGAGGCATTATTCGATGGGAGCACATTTTATCATTAAGACGGACCATGAAAGTCTCAAATATCTGCTAGACCAGAGAATCACTACTCTCTTACAACAGAAATGGCTCTCTAAACTGATGGGAATGGATTATGAGATTCAGTACAGGAGGGGAAGGGACAATATTGTTGCTGATGCCTTGTCAAGAAGGGGTGAAAATGAGCAAATTGAATTGAATGCAATATCAGTAGTGAGGCCTGCATGGCTCCAGGAAGTTACTCAGAGCTACAATGGAGATGCTAAAGTTAAGGAACTGTTGCTAAATCTGTCCACTAATGGAGTCTCTTCGACAGATTATACTTATGAGCATGGTATCATTAAGTTCAAGGGTAGAATTTTTGTGGGGAATGCTACTGATCTGAGGAGGAAGCTGATGGAATGCATGCATGATTCTCCATTTGGTGGTCATTCCGATAATAGTGGCATGTATCATAGAATGAAGCTGTATTTTTACTGGCCAGGAATGAAAAGAGATGTGGAACAAATGGTGCAGGCCTGTGATACTTGTAAAAGGAGTAAAACAGAGTCAGGAAAATATCCGGGACTACTACAACCCTTACTAATACCTGAACAAGCGCGGCAGCATATTTCCCTGGATTTTATAGAAGGACTTCCCAAATCTAAGGGGCATAATACCATTCTGGTGGTCATTGACAGATTCACCAAATATGGACATTTCATATCCCTTACTAGCAATTACACAGCTCAAGATGTAGCTCAGCTGTTCTTTGATCATGTTTACAGACTACATGGCCTACCTCTTAGCATAGTCTCAAATAGAGACAAGGTTTTTACCAGTGCTTTTTGGCAGGACTTATTCTCAAAAGTGGGTACCGAGTTATGCTTATCATCTGCTTACTATCCACAATCTGATGGACAGACAGAAAGATTGAATAGGTGCTTAGAGACCTATCTAAGATGCATGACCTTCCAGCAGCCCACCAAATGGAGACAATGGTTGACTGCAGCTGAGTGGTGGTATAACACCAATTACCACTCGGCTTTACAGACGACTCCTTTCATGGCTCTTTATGGTTATCCTCCCTCTCAAATTAGCTTGTTGCCATCTGCAGAAAACCCCTCAATTGCTGCAAATTGGGTGAAGGGAAGACAAGATTGGGATAGACTGTTGAAGGAAAATCTGGAGGTAGCTCAGAATAGAATGAAGCAGAATGCAGATAAGCATAGGGTGGAGAGAAGTTTTGAAGTAGGAGATGAGGTGTACTTGAAGCTTCAACCATACAGACAAAGCTCTATAGCACTTAGAAGAAATCTGAAGCTTTCATCCAAATACTATGGACCGGCAGCTTACAAACTGGAGTTACCAGCAGATGCTCTCATTCATCCGGTATTCCATGTGTCTATGTTGAAAAGGGCTGCTAAGGGTGTATCCGTGAGTGGTAGTTTGCCTCAAGTTACGGATGATGGCTGTCGCGCCCCATTTTTTAAGAAAAATAAATAAATGGTTTAAAAAGTGAACTTTTGATTTGAAGAATGAATTTTGATGAAGAAAAATATGGGTCTAAATAGGACTTGAAAATGCGACGATTTGACCCAAAATATAGTTTAAAAAGGGTTTATTGAATGAAAAATGGAGTCGCCACTTGGTATTGAGTTAAGGTGTACCAAGTCACCAAAAATGAGTTTTCAAAGGAAAAAGTAGAAAAACCCCTTTTAAACGACTCCTAGTCTACGAAAATCAAAGGAAAGGTTCGGGAGTCACATTTGACGAAGGGGAAGGCAAGGATAAAAATCCAAGGCACCCCTTCGACCTAGCCAAGGCTAGTTGCTTGATTTAGTCAAAGATTTTCTTGTTTTAACCTAAAGATTTATCACATTTGGATGTACTATATGATTCAAACCCTAGATCTAGGAGGGTATCGGGGGGTCAAAATATCTCTTCAAAGCTTGAATGGTGCCAATCACATTAATTGTGACGCCCAATAGTGACTCTTTGGAGAGGTCACGAATAATGCAAAAATAGGAGACTCTAAGAAAGGAAAAGAAATAAAATAATTATACAAATATACATGTCTTAAAGGAATGCATCATGTCGGGTACGGGGGACTAATGTTCGTGACTCAATTTTCCCTTTAATAGAGAGAATACGAGCGTGCTAAGGCTAGAAAGCCAAACTCGTCCATATCCCATATTCAAGGGGTTTCCCTAATCTAATCAAGCAAATGCACTACCCTAATCCTAAATCTAAAATGAAATGCAAGTCTAATGTTATGTATTATACAAAGGAGGCAAGTAATATACATATAAAGGAAAATATTGGGGGAAGGGTATACATATATAAGGAAAGAGTCATGCAATATGATGAAAGAGGCCCTAAAAAATGAAAGTATGCATGAGATGAAGTGATTTTATCATGCAATCATGATCTAACGTGTGAAGGGATCCTAAGGGTCTAGCATTGGACTAGCCCACATCTACGCTCTCTCACAAGCATTGGACTTGTAAGAGCTCGAGGGGACAACCATGACTAGCATTGGACTAGCCACGGTTACGTGCATTTGCATCCATCATACACATATATAAGTAATGTGCATAACTAAAGCAAGTAGACATGTGAGCACGTAATTCACGTAGCACATAACACGTAGGCATGCATATCTAAATGCCAAAACCTAGGAAAACGGTAACACATAGCACGTAAGTATGCAAATCACACAAGCGAAAATAAAGCAAAGAAGCCCTAACTATTACATTTGAGGGGGGGAAGCCTACCACAATCTAAAAGGGGGAAATAAAATAAATAGTTGCAAGAAATACCTAACTATTACAGATTGGCATTCAAGTGCCTTTTAAATGATCAAAAAAGGAACTTAAATAAATATACGAAATTAAGCCAATAGAGCGAAAAATAAATAAATAAAGAAAACATTCAAAAGGCATGCAATTAAACACATATAGTCACATAAGTTCACATAGGGTCAAATAAGGTCAAAATAAGAGATAGAGTGTACCTCCCTTGAATCGATGCCCTAACGAAGTGAAATTACTAATTTACCCTCCAAAACAATAAAATGGTCAGGGTACCAATTTAATTGAGAACGTTAAAGAAAATATGCAAAACACAAGCTCACTTGGTCATAAAGCTCTTAAAATCACGAATTAAGTGCAATTAAACAAAATATGGTAATTAATTAAAGCAAACAAGCAATGAAGTTGCAAAATCAAAGCTGCGAAGGATCAAATTGATGAAATTATTCAATTGGTTGGGTCATGGTGAAACAAAGAGAGACTTGGGGGGCCAAAGTGTAATTTTTGAAAGAAAATCCATGCATGCAAACTACGAAACACTTTCCTCTGCAACATTCATTCAAAGTCTTCTGCAACTTCAAACTTTTGAAATGCAGATTTTCATACAGCACTTCAAACAAAGCCAGCAAAGACCAAAAACTTTCACAACCAACAATCGAAAACATAGCAGAAAACTATGCAAATTCTTATGAAACTTTTATGCAAAACTCGAAGAAAGTTTCTGCAACAGCAAGCTTCGACAATTCAAACTTTCCAAGGAAGGAAGACAAAGAAAACTGATTGGCCTTTGCTCCTATGTTCCCAAACATGCACACGGCATCCCATTTCAAAAGGCAAGCAGATCAAACATTCCAAACAGACAAAACACCGGCAACCAAAAAGGAAGGAAAGGCTGTTTGCATTCAGAATGAAACTACACCTAGACCACTGTCTAAGAACACAAAACATCAGCTAAGGTGTCAAAATGCAACGACAGGCATGAAGCAAATGACATGTTGTGGCCTGCTGCTATGCCGCACCATATTGCTCCAAATTGCCGCCAACAAATGTATGGGATTACCACCAAACAACCAGCAAACCAAAAGAAAATTCAAGCCATTCCATGAACTTCAGCAAACCAAAAAAAAGGAAAAGAAGGTTATTTGTTCTTCTGCTACAACGAGCTAAGAACTTCAGGCCCATTGCAGCAGATTTTTATGCCCGCAGTTCAGCCACATGCAATCTAAAAACCAAATGAAAGGATCATCAAGCATGCAAATCTGGAATGGAAGCTTTGGCAGCCCAGACATCTCATGCAACCTACCCCAGACCGAATGGACAAAGTTGCAGCAGGTAACAAGAACTGTAAACAAGAACTTGACTCTCCATACAACCCTTATGAATCACTGCTAAACACACAACCGAGAAGATCTAAAGTAGAAAAGGGCCAAGAAACATGGCTCTTGAAAGGAGCAAGCAGATTATGAGTAAACCATCCATGAACAACGATCAGACAGCATGGAAAAATCAAAGAATAAACCATAAAAAAAACAAAAGCCAAACACGCAAATAGCAAAAGAGACAACTTGGACCTTAGCCGAAAGTAAAGGGAAAGATCACAGCGGGTAGCTTGCTGCAGATCCGCGCCTTTCAACAATGGTTGAAGCCGATGACGATGGCGGTGGTTTCTCCTTCCGTTCGCTTCCCTTTCTCTCCTACTCTGCCGAAGCTCTCTCTTTTTTCCAGTCCCCCCAGACCTCTCTCCGTATCTCTCCTTTTTCTATCCCGCAACCCCAGCCGTCATCCAAGCCTCTCTGGTTTTTTTTTAGATTTTTCCCCGCTATTCTCTCAACTCTTTCGGTCTCTTTTTTCTTTTGGCTGCCACTCCCTCTGTTTCTTTCCTCAGCCGCCCTTCTCTAGCCTTTCTTGTTTTCTCTCTACCCAGCAGCCATCAGCCGTAGCTATCTCCTCTCCATCCCTCTCCCAATTTTTCTTTTCCTTTGCTCCTTTTCTAAAACCTAGCCGTCACTCCCCGGATCCCCCCTTTTCTTTTTCTCTCCAGATTTTTAGCCGTCATTAAATGCTCTCAGCCCACTCCAAAACCCTCGCCGTCTCTGGTTCCTTCCCCGTGAGCTTTTTCTTTTTCTTCTCCAAAGCTACGTCTTTCTTTCCTTCCTAAACCCTAGCCACTCTCTGCTCCCTTCTATTCTCTCAAACTCCCAGCCTGTTTTTGAACCTCCCAGCCGTCAACCTTTTTTCCTGCCCCTCAGCCGTTTCCTTAGCTTTCCTTTTATATCAGAACCCAACTCTCTAAACCCTCGCATGAAGGGTGTTGATGAGAGCCAAATCATTAGCTTTGTGGATCATCCGATGGTGAACAAAGAAAACAAGGAGTTCGGATGCATTTGCATTTTTCTCTGGTTCCGTTTCTTATTTTTCTGCTTGAAATAAGAAATGGGCACGGATCCTGTGTAGCTCGGGTGCATGGGCTTGTTTCCTTCTTTTTTTTTTCTTTTTTTTTCTAATTAAATAACAATGAACTTGAATCTAAAATAACTAAAGCATATTTTTTGTGAATGATTTTCTCTTTTGACAAATTTTATGCTAAAAATCTTAACAATAAAAATAAGCAGCTAAAAAGGCAAAATGAATACAAAAATAAAAATAAAAACTAAAAAAAATAAAATAATAGATAATAATAATAATCTGAAACGCTATACAAATGCTAAAAAAATCTAAACCAAAATCATGAAGTTAACAAATAAAAATAGATAAGAATTATCACTAAAAGCAAAAATAAAACAGAATAAAAATTATTTAAAAATTTGGTGTCTACAATGGCACTGTGAAGGTGGCCCCTCAAGCTATCTTGGATAGAAGAATGATAAAGAGGGGAAATTCTGCAGTCACTCAAGTACTGGTGCATTGGGTGAACATGTCTCCTGCAGAAGCAGCGTGGGAAGATTGGACGGTGCTCAAGGGACAATTCCCAGATTTTAATCCTAGGGACTAGGATTCTTAAGGGGGGGCAATGTTACGCCTTGTATAATAAATCCATTAGTGCTATGTTTGGCGGTATTCTCATATCATAGCCACATGCTAGAGATAGTTGGAGAAGTTACAGCTCAACCGACTAGAGTAGCAAGTAGTTATTCTGTTAGAGGAAGTGACTAGAAGCTGGATAAATAAGCTACTCCCGTGTACTACGGATTCATTCTGGAAGATGAAATCAATAAGCCTTTCTCATTCTCCCTAATTTCTGACTTTTCTCTCTTCCCTAAACCCCACCTCAATTCTTTTCTTCATTCTGGAATCGGGTCATAACAGGGAAATCGAGGGAAGAAGGAGAAACCAAGCAAAGGGTTTCGGAGGGGAGGAGAAGGAGAGGAACCAGAAAAAAAAAGAAAAAATCCTACGGGAAACTAGGACGAGAAAACTGAGAGAGAGAACAGAGCAAAAGGAAAAAAAACCGAGCAAGAAGGGAGAAATTGAGGATGAATTTCGAGCAAGAAGGAAAGGGGAACGAAGAGAGACTTGGCGGAGGAATTGCAGCTTATTGTAGGTTCCTCAGTTGTCCATTACCACCTGCGAATCTTCACCAAGCAAACGCTGTAAGCCGTCTTCCCTCTTTGAATTTCAGTTTTCCATTCAAGCACAAACGCTGGAAAATCTGAAAGCATGTCTTTTGTGAACTGGTTCGGTGCCATGTTTCTGTGGTTATGCATAATTTTGAACATACATGCTTTATGTATTTGGTTGGACTGAAATATCCTATGTCTCTGACAAATTTTGGGGTCGATTATAGTTTCAAGGGAGTAAAGAATCGGTGAAATTTTTAATACCCCTAACCTGTTCGATGAAATGCCTGATTGAAAATTATACTTGAAAGATGACTTGTCTGCATTTTGCTTGTGAAGAAAACGAAAAGACAACAAGTTCAATGTTTTGTCAAAACACGATAGCTGATTTTCATGGTAGTGAGAGATGGGTTTTGTCAATAGATGCAGGTTGTTTTGAAAATCTTGGAGCTTTGGTAGATGTTAGTTTTCATCAAAAATTGCCTAGGCAAATACGCGAGATTCAGTCGCATTTTCAGAAGGAAATAGAGCCTGAGCATTGCGAGGAAGACGAACTGGGCTGGAGAAATGTTTATGAATTTGCAATTTGACCCCTGCCCTTTGGTGAAATCATATTAAAGCCTACATAACTTCCAGATCTTGTTCAATTAAGTCATGATTTAAACATAAATTGACCCCTGGAGGTTACTTTTCTTTAATTTTGGCACCTGAACCATGAGTAATTTCATCACGGCCCGAATGATTTGATTTTTCTTTCAATTAGGCCCTGAATTAATTTCAAATTGACCCCTGGACTTAGTTCTCTTCATGTTTTGTACATTTTGACCTTTGATTCTTGGCTAATTGTGTTACGGCTCACATAATTTAGTTTTTGTTTCAATTGGGTCCCTGTTACAATTGCAAATTGGTCCTTGAACTTTATCTTTCCTTCAATTTTGGCCCCAAAGTTCTAGAAATCATGATTAGGCCCTAAAAACTTTCTGATATTTGCAATTTGGTCATTGGCAGCTTTAATTTCGCAACTTCATTGCTTGTTTGCTTCAATTAACCACCATGCTTTGTTTAAATTGCACTGAATTCATAATTTTAAAGGGCTTTATGACCAAGTGAGCTTGTGTTTGCATATTTTCTTTAATTTTCTCAATTAAATTGGTGCCTTGACCCTTTTATTGATTTTGGAGGATAAATAAAAAAATTTCATCCCATTAAGTCACCAATTCAAGGGAGGTACACTCTTCTCCTTTATTTTGATCTTATTTGATCCTATGTGCTCCTATGTGATTTTATGTGTGTAAGTTGCATGATCCTTGAATATTTATGTAGTTATTTAGTTATTTATTTATTTTGTCATTTTATTTGTTTTAATTTGGTGCATTTGTTTTAATTTAATTTTTGGTTATTGGAAAGACATTTAATGCCAAAATTGTAGTAGTTAGCGTATTATCTTATTTTATTTCATTCTTTACCTCTTTTAGATTGTAGTTAGGGCCTCCAAATGTAATAGTTAGGTCTTTATTCGCTTTATTTGTCTTGTGTGTTTTGCATGCTTGTGTGTTTACGTGTTATTCGCTTTCTTAGGGTCTTGCATCTAGATATCATGCTTATGTGTTATGTGTTTTATGTGTTTACTTGCTTTCATTATGTTTTATTAGATTTATATGATTAGTTTAGTTATAATAAATGCATGACGTCACCACACTAGTCCAACGCTAGTTGTGGTTCCCTTTTTCCGATTCCACACTAGTCCAACGCTAGTTGTGGCCCTCCTTTCCGATCTCTCGCTAGTCCAACGCTAGTGGAAATTCATAGATATGAGATAGTCCAACGCTAGACCCTTAGAGACCATCCGTGTGTTAGATCATGTTTGTGTGACAAAGCACTACATTTCATGCATTAGTTTATACCTTTTTAGGGTTTTTATCATTTTGTATGACATTTCTCTTCCATGTATATCCTTTATCCCATATCTCTCGTATATGTATATCTCTTATCCCATATTCCCCTATACATATATCCCTTATCTCCATGTGTAAGACATGACATTAGACTTGCATTTCATTTAAGGATAGTTAGGAGTAGTTTAGTGCATTTGCTTGATTAGATAGGAAATACCCCTTAAATATGGGATATGGACGAGTATGACTTTTCTAGCCTTAGCACGCTCGTATTCCCTCTATTAAAGGGAAAATTAAAGTCATGAATATTAGTTCCTCGCACCCATTATGATGCATTCCCTTAGGTCATATATATTTGTATATTATTATTTTCTTTTTTTTCCTTTTCTTCGAGTCTCATCTTTTGCAAATTTCGTGACCTCTTCAAAGAGTTACTTGTAGGTATCGCAATTAATGCGATTTGTACCAACCAAGCTTTGAAGAGGCATATTGACCCCCCGATATACATTAGGTTTAGGTTTGCATTCATATAGTGACATCTAAATGTGATAAGTTTTTAGGTTAAAATAAGAAAATTTTTGACTAAATCACGCAACTAGCCTTGACTAGGTTGAGAGGGTGCCCTGGATTTTATCCTTACTTTCCCTTTCTTCAAATGTGACTCCCGACTCCTTTTTCTTTTCAAATGTGAGGTTACTATTCACCAAATCCGGTCAAGAATCTGGCCAAGTTTTGGCCGGATACCTGGCCGGATATGTAGGGGAGGTTGAAAAAATTTTGGGTTTTGGCTACTGGGCTCAATCCGGCCATTTTTTGGCCGGATTAGCGGCTGGATTGACAGGGGTTTTTGACCCCTTCGTTGTGGGCTACTGCCCCCAATCCAACCAAGAATCCGGTCAGATTTCGGTTGGATTGTGACGTGGCAGTCACTGTTCATCCGCGGTTCGTTTTCGTTTTCATTTTCGTTCTTCGTTTTATCAGTCGTTGTAGCGGTCGAATACTGTATTATCATTCGGAACGAGTTTTGTGAGTGTGATTAGCTTCTTAGTCCTGGCGAGAGTTGGGCAGGCAGTCCGCTAACCCCTTTCATTCGTCTTAGGGAAAGGTGGGGCTGTCACACCTACCAAAAATCGTTTCAATTGGTTGCTCAAAACTAGAGTTTTCGAAAAGAAAGAAATCTGGAAATGGTAATCTGGGAAGCCGAACAGTACCTCTTTGTTTGAACTTATCTCGCTGTACACAAGTAAAAATTAAGTGCCGTTAGTGGCATTCAAAACCAGACATTCATAACTTTCCAACGGTATAAAAATCACCCACTAGTTCATTTTGAATCATCCGTAGTGATTCGGAAAGTTTGCTGTCCTGTTCTGATTGTCTGTCCGAGAGGAATGGAGAAGCTGCATTTTGTGGCTCTATTTTCTCTCACTTGGAAACTAATTTTGAAAATGATTTCTTCTGATGAAGCATGTAATTTTGAACCTAGTTTCCAACGCCACCAACCATTCTTAATTTGAACTTGTATTGAGTGAGATGTGGCCTGATTTTGAAAGTGCAACAAAGCTGGAAAACTGGAAAGTTTTTCCCTTCTTGCTGGCTGAATGGTCATGTTTGTTGTGAGATGTTTTGTCTTGAAATTTTTATTTCAATTGCTTATTAAATGTTTATAGGACCTTGGTTTAAAAAATGGATCAATTTGGGGCTGATTTCATTGTGCAAAATGTTTGGAAAAGAAAGGAAAGCATGAGCGACATATTAGCCTTGAGAATTTCCTAAACTTTGGTAGTTTTGTTAGCTACCTTTCCATTTGAGTTTTTATGTGAAATTTGATAGAGAGGTATTCCACTTATGGAAGTTTAAGTGTACCAAATTTGGTGGAATTTCAATACCATTTCGATACCCAAATAATGCCCCAAAGATGGCTTTTCAAATCTGGAAATTCACTGTTCATGTAGTGAAAATCAACCGACTTTGAACTGTTATATCTTGTTGCTCAAAACTCCAAATTTAGTTCTGCTTGTTGTGTTTCAAACCTTGTTTGGAACTCTTATTGTGTTACGAATTTCAAAGGTTGATTCATTTTCTATGAATTTTTCCAAATTTTCAAATATCGCCAAAAAAACTAGACTGGTCCTGTCTTGCTTGTTTAAATCAGCAACTTTGAGCTGAAAAATGAATGCTGTCTGTTTGGAACCATGTAAAAGTATCTTCTAGGAACTTTTATTACTTTGGATTTAGTTTCCAGTGGTATAAAGTTTTCCATTTTTGGACATATGAAACTCAAGATCTGATTTTACCAAATTTGTCACGCAAAGCTGAAATTCTTGATTTCTTAGAAAATGAACTTTTAAGAACTTTCCATCCTCCTTTGCAATTGTTGGACGGTATTAGGTGTAATTTCATGGTCGAATACACGGTTCCATTAGAACTTTAAACCTTCATTTCAAATCTTGGTTTCCAAAGATTAAACCTTTCCTAATACGTTTTCTTGGTTGTTCCACTTTCTTGGTTAATGACACCTTATTTTATACATGAATCTTGGAACCTTAGTTTTGATATTTTTTCTATGAAATGAGTGGAGTTTTGGATATGTTTGACTTCATTAGCTTGGAAAAATGTGAATACTCTTTGCCTTCCAAAGTTTGGACATGAGATTTAAAGTTTTGGGAAACGAGAACCATTTACTTCTTTTTCTCGATTTTCGTGCTGAAAGTGAAAACGGTACTATCTTTTGGATTTGAGATTTCTTATCACGACTTGAATCAAAAATCACCTTTGAGCTCTCTTGAGCATTATTTTAACGATTTAGATAGAAAAGCTTCTTTAATTTAGCTCGAACTTGTGACTTGGAGAGTGAGTAGTGCGAGAAAATGTCTTTTTTTGTAACATTGATCGAGCACCTAGATAATTATGATTGTACATGTCTCAGGTGGTCACGAAAACGCCGAAAAGCTCGTTTGACAACTCGCTTCACTCTTAACTTGCCCTTGACTTGTGGTGAGTGTCAAGTGCATATTAAATGCTTATGTGATTAAAATGTTAATTGTACAAGTGTTAAACATGATACGTAAACTTGTCGAGACGAGGGTGTACTTTATCGCTCTCGTCCTCTCTCTCTTTTAATTATGTGATACTTGTTACATGAACACATATGATTGGTAATTGTACATGAATATGTTTAACTCGTGAGGTCTAAATGGATGTATGTACCACACCCTGTTCGGGTGGGAGGTGCCTCTCATACCGTCTCAGTGCTATAATCGGTTCTCTGAGCAGTAATATGTACCACACCAATTCCGGTGGGAGGTACCTCTCATATCGACTCAGAACCATAAACAATGATTGGTAATTGTACATATGATTAGTAATTGTACATGAATATGTTTAACTTGTGAGTTCTGAGTGGATGTATGTTCCACACTCTGTTCGGGTGGGAGGTGCCTTTTATACCGTCTCAGTGCTATAATCGGTTCTCTAAGTGATAACATGTACCACACCAATTCGGGTGGGAGGTACCTCTCATGTCGACTCAGAACCATAAATAATTTTAAATCGATTGGAGCGATGTCTCATTGACTCAGTTCTCTAAGCGACAACATGTACCATACCAATTCGGGTGGGACAATTCGGGTGGGAGGTACCTCTCATGTCGACTCAGAACCATAAACAATTTTAAGTCGATTGGAGCGATGTGTCATCGACCAGTTATACTTTTGGGGGGTACCCCAATCCATTGGCCAACCGTGTAACTCGAGCCGGCGAGAGCTCCCGTATCCTTATTGAGTGTGTCTATTTTAAATTGTGCATTGCTTGAATGTTATAGCTTTAATTCTCGCATAAGTGCTATTGCTACTTGAACTATGTGTTTGCATTTTTTTTTTCTTGGCCTCACTGAACGTTACTTCATCCCATTCCATTTGTTATTCCTTAACAGGAAAGTGACGTGAAGGAAGCGATTGGAAGATACTAGTGAAGGTTAATCATTTGTATAGTTTGGTATTTTGCAACTGACCTTTGGGAATTGTGAGATTTGGAACTCGATGTAGTTAACATGAGATTTGTACCCTTGGATGTACTTGTGCAATGAAATATTATAGTCATATTATTATTTTGACATTTTAGATGTAATCATTGGAATTGGTCTGTTTTCATTTGAGAATTGTAGTGAGTCCCGGCAAGAGTTGGGCAGGCGGTCCACCGAACCCTTTGGTTCGCCTCAGAGGAAGGTGAGGTCGTCACAATTGGTATCCGAGCTTAGGCTTCATATCTAGGTGAATTATAATTGTACATGTCTCAGGTGATTAAGAGGATCTCGAGAAACTCGTTTGATCTTGCCTCACTCTTATTTTACACTTTTGATTTCGATGAGTGTTCCTTATGTGTTTAAGTGTTGAGTGCTACTTATAATTGTTTCTATGAAATTTTCCACCGTTTTAAGGCGAGTATGTAATTTATCTCACTAGACCTACGAAAATGATAAATTTCTACCGTTTAACCGTGAATTTCTACCGTTTACCGATTTACTTGATTACTTGCGCATGTTGTAAGCTCTAAGCTGAATTTGGCCCTGCCCTTGGTTCCTAACCTGCTCGAGCCAGGACTGGGCTCGATCGTGTAGGTTGGAACTCTAGGCCACCGTTTCGGTATACTCGAATATTACTACTGGAGGGATAAGGAGATGGCCAGACAACCGGAGAAATTACTGGAGTTATAAGGTGAAGCGGATCGAAAAAGTTCCACTGGAACATTGTATCCTTTTAATGTGTGTTTATTTTTGTACAACGATAAATGTCTCATTTTAATATGTCAATATGAAACCTTGAACCATACATGTGTTATGCCTAATTTACTTGATTTATTAGAAATGTTAGTGTATTTTGAAACCTCACTGGGCTGTTTAGCTCATTCCACGCTTTTATTTTCCTTAACAGGGTTCAAGACCGAGAGTGCTCGCGATTAGTACTAAGTTGTCTTCTTTGGAGATTTTAAGTTGTATTATATCAGATGGCTGTAGTATATATATTCTTTTGTGTTATATTTAAGTTTGAAAGTTAACTAATAGTAAGTATGAAATGTTTTGGAGTACTTTAAATGTATATTGGAAAAAAATTTGAAGTATTTCTAATTTTTGAATTATGGACTGTAGTGAGTCCCGGTGAGAGTTGGGCAGGCATTCCACGGATACTCTAGGGAGAAGTGGGGGCGTCACAGGTGGTATCAGAGCCACTTCGCGCGATCTCTGAACGGGGTGAGATTGGGCCAAGTGGTGTTATGGTTTTTATTATGTGAATGAGTAAAGACTTAAGTACTCTTCTAGAGCGTAAACTGTGAATCATGAATGTGATAGGTATAAACCCTTTATCTTGATACTTGGAGAAAGTTAGATATGTATATTGGGTAGGAATGTCGAATGTAGTGATTTACTTTTGGGACCGGCTGGTTCGAGGTGTGAATTACCTTATTTCGGATTCTTGTACCTGAGTACTTAAGAGTGGAGGGCAATGCTAAGGACTTGAGATCTCCATTTGCGGGGAATAAGAACGAATCGATATTTCACATGAATAGTTACAGGAAACCAATAATCGTTTGGCTAGAATGACACAACAATTAAGAGAGAGAGGTGGAGAAGATCGTAGCCCAGAGGATTCTAGTGTAGGGATGAAGTTGACTATGTTAGGGAACGAGAATGATCTAGTTCCAATTAATCTAGTGAAGCACTATTTTTGATCTTTTGTAATGGGACGATGGGAATAGGACTTAAGAGTTTGTACCTTGGAAATGCATGTACTTTTGTTAATCACCTGTTTACTTTTGTTTATTGACCTTGACTTGGTATGTGCTTTACTTGACTGTAACTTGTTTTATGATCTGATGAACTCTAGTTTGTGTTTGACTTGTATAGCGATAATGTTATTTGTGCAAGTGATTTCATTTTTCTTTAGAGTTATTACTGGTATATGTGTGTAGTTCAATTATGGTTTAGCGTGGGGTTTATGCATGTACATCTAGATTAGCTATGAACATGGAAACTAGAGGACAACAAGAGGGACGTCAACCCAGACAACCCCGAAATCAAAGAGTAGATAATGAGTCTACTACAGATCAAAACGTCGAGCCAAGGGTTTGGGGAGGAGATGACCAAATGGGATTAGTTTTAACTCGTATGATGGATGTACTAGAGCTCTTAGTAGCTCAGCAGGGCCAAGGGGTTGGACAAGGAAACCAACGTGGAAACCAGGAGATAGGAGAGGATTGAGCTTTGGAACGGTTTCAGAAATTCTTCCCACCCAAATTTTCTAGGGGACCTGACCCAAAAGTGGCTGAAAATTGGTTAGAAAATATAAGGAATATATTCAATGCCTTGAACTACACAGAAGAAAGACAAGTCACTTTTGCTGTATTTCAACTTGAGGGAGCAGCTCGAACCTGGTGGAATGTTATGAGTAACAAGTGGGAAAGAGATCAAACTCCAAAAACTTGGATAAACTTTGTATAAGAGTTTAATGAGAAATTTCTTCCTCCACTAGTCCAAGAAAAGAGGGAAGACGATTTTATAAAGTTTAGTCAAGGAACTTTGAATGTGGCTGAGTATGAAACGCAATTCACGAAATTATCTAAATATGCCCCATAATTGGTGGCTATGGAGCGGAAGAGAATAAGACCGTTTATCCAAGGATTAAATTTAGAAATCCAATTTGCTCCTGTCGCAGCACAGATTTAAACATTTAGTGACACTATTGAGAAAGCACATACGGTGGAGAGGACAAAATCCCAACTGAGAACCTTTCAAGCGAGGAAGAGAGATGTATCCGATAGTAGTCGCTACTTTGAGGTGCCAAGAGAAAGTGGACCGCCACCTAAAGTTAGAAAAAGAGTGGATGGAGTAAGACTACCACTTCTTTCACCACCAATGATAAAGAAATCAGAAGGGACTATGTCACGAGGAGCTCTAGTAGGACAGATACAATTAAGGGAAACTTTGCAGGCAAGTCAAGTCACAACTCCTCGTCTGACCTGTGGATATTGTGAAAAAACAAATCATACCGAAGAAAACTGATGGGTGAAGGGGCGAAAGTGTATGGGATGTGGGAGTACCAACCATAAAATTCACGACTGCCCAAAGAGGTATGCATAAGAAACTATTATTCAACAAGGAAATAAAACTACCCTCGACAAGTCAGTGAAGGAGGAAACCGACCAATGGCACCTGCAAGAACACCTGCAATGATCACACAACAAGGTCTAGGGTTATCAGAGGTTATGGAAGGTATGAATTTCGAGAACGAAATTCTTTTAAGGAGGGAAGGTTGTGAGGACTCGGATTTTTTCTTATTTTTATTTTATTTTACTGGTTTATTTGATTATTTATTCACCCGTTTAACCCAAAAAATTTATTTCATCCGTTTTACGTCCATTTGTATACAAAAATGTCCCTTTTATAATTTTAAAATGTTTAGTTAGTAAATTTAATTTTTCTATGACTCATTTAGCGAGAAATAGTGAATACACATTTTTTGAGGTAAATTTCGATCCGAGAATATATTAGTCTTGAAAAATTAAGAATGATCAATAGTAGGCTAAGAAAAGTTAATTGAGGGATTTAATGTGAGTGAGTTAAAATTTAAGTTTTTATTGAGTGCGCGTCGAAAATTTCTCGAAAGTCACACCGCGCGACTAATTAGAGATTTGAGGATTTGTATTAGACTAGTAAGAGTGAATAATATACCATATTTAAGGAAGTACCTTGGAGGATTTGTGCATGAGTGTAACAAATCCGAGAGAAAGTGATAGTACAAAACACCATTTGGGTGCTATTAAGAGTTGAATTTTTGCCCAACACTTATGGCTACTATTTCATTCTTTCCCTCCAAGTTTCCATCACACAAAACCCCTCATCTCTCTCTCCTCACTCCCTCAATTTTCGGCCAGACCAAGAGACAAAAAAAGGAAGAAGAAAAAATTCCATTGTTTAGCTTCAAATCACTCACCAAACCTCCACCAAATCACTCACAACTTGGAGTACCACTCTAGCTTGAAGAGAAGAGAGGGCCGGCTGGTTAAGGGCTGTTAAAAGGAGTTTCTCGTGTGAGAACCTGTAATTTGCATTTTCTAGGTTTTCGCATTTTTCATGGCTTGTTTTCTGCATTTTCGTGATTAGGAAAAAAATTCTAGATATTGTTAAGGAGCAGATATAGTTTTTAGATGATTTTTCTAGTATCGAATAGGTTTTGAGAAATTAAGAGCGTATACTGGATGTGGGATCCACTAGTGCGAAAAGTTCGGAAAAATTCGGCCAACTAGGTTAAGTTTTGAATACTGGAATTAAATTACCGGGTGTTATGAGATATTTAGAGGTTGCCAAGTGGATAGGTGTGAGAGAGAAAAAAGTTAGGCAAACCATTAATGCAAGTGACATGTGTCACTTAGAGATTAAATTCTACTTTTGACTTACTATTCATGCTTTTACCATTTTACCAAAATAACTCAAAAATTTGACCCAAAAATTCCCACAAATATCAAGCTCATAGCCGGCCCTCATTAGAGAGAAAAGAAAAGAAAAGCTCTTCCAAAATTTGATCCAAACTTGCTCAATCTTCCACTCCTACCGTTTAATTTTGGTTTTGCTCCACAAAACTCCTCCACTTGGTGATTTTAAAGTGATTGGTGAAGTTGTTTGAAAAGCTAAGGTGACCAATAGCTCTCTCTCTCTTTTTTTAAAGGTAAGTTGTGAAGAACCACCCTCCTCCTTTAATTGATGCTTAAATCATGCTTAGTGGTTGTATGAGATGCAAATTTATGGGTTATTTCTTAATTTGTGGTTGAAATGATGAAGTTTTATTATTTTTGGGGATTTTTCTGTTTTAATATAAGCATGATTGTGTGGCTATCTATGATGATTGGAAATGGTCTATATTGACTCTAGGAGGTGGGAAAAGTGATTAATTGCAACCAATTTCTGTTTTGGAAGAAATTTGAAAAAACCTAGGGTTCTTAAGGGAGCATTCTGTCCGAATTTTTAGGTCCTAGATAGAGGACGAATTGGCCTTATCTCAAAACATAAAATTTGTAGGGAATGACATTTTAAAGGTGCCTACAAAATTTCAGGTCAATCGGAGTAGTGTGGAATGAGAAAAGTCGAAATTACTATTGCTGTTCTGGTTTTACCCGAATGTAAGAATTGCGCCTGTAATTGGTTGTTTTGGTCAGGATTTCTTCCGAATTGGTTGTTGAGGTCTTCTGATGAAATGTAACCCTGTTTCTTAGCTTTCATATGCTTTTGGAATTTATGGATTTGGACTTTGATAGCCTGATTTATGATGTTTCCGCTAGAATGCGTTTTGTGAATCTGTTTTTCCGGTTCTGGTGTATTTTCTTGCATGTTTGACCTAGTTACCCTCGAAACTGGACTGAGTGGCCTTCTTCAATATTGTAGCCTCTTATGTCCTGAATATATCTACAAAATTTTCGGTCGAACAGATCTGTGTAGCTCGAGTTATAACCAAAACACTCGCACCTGTTTTGTACCCTGAAATTGTGTACGTTTTGAATTTCAGCCTCTGACCGTGCATTTTACGGTTTTGATCCTGTACGATCTGGGTGTCGACTCCTTCATAAGAAAGGTAGATCTTGGTTTTAGCTTCGAAACGGTATAAAGTGCGTCGAATTCCGAGTTCCGTAACTTCCGTTATGACGAAAACAAGATTGATCGTCAGAACTGCCTTTGATCTGGACAGTTCTGACGGGTACTTTGGCACTCAATTTTCGTTCTGTTATGAATGGATTCAGGTCTTGACCAAAACATCAAAGTTTTAACCTTATGTATCAGTTTTCAAATGCCTTTGTAATTTTCTGATTTTGATTTGTGAGCTGGGAGTTATGGTCCAGCCAACATACCCTGTTCGTCACTCTAAAGTGCGAATTTCTTGAGCGATTTTCCATACTTTCGACCTATTTCTGTTCAGATCCGGACTTAGGTGTCTTCATGAAAATAGTAACCCTTCCTCTTAGCTTCGCAACGGTACCTCATGTACCTTGATCCGACATTCCTAGGCTAACTTTTGATCAAAACGGTTTGAGAAGGCAGATTTGACAATTTCCGTTTGCCGTTCCGCGCGGGCGCGTGCACCCGTTTTGCCGTTTTCGCACTTGCATGTGCCGATTTTGCCGTTTTGCTTGTTTTAAGTATGTTAGTAGCCGTTTTTGATATATTGTGACACAATCTTCAATTTCAGACGTTGGTGAGCTAGGTGGAGCCGGTGGGGCCTACTAGCTACTCCTCGAGGCACGAATTTCGTACTTTTGCTCTTTTGTTCGTTGTGTAAGTATTCAGGCCGCTCTTATGTGTTAGTTGCTTATGTGTTTTGATATGTATGAAAAGAGTACCTAGGCGAGGGTGTACTTTATTGCACTCGACCTAAACCCTAATTTACGCACACATTTGTATATGGCATATGTATATGAATCATTTTGGAACTAAACCCCTTGAGCTTGTGGCTCGGGGTGACTTTTGAATAATTTTGTGAAGTTTGTGAGTTTGGGGTTGATCTTCCGACCGAGATGGACTATTCCAGCGGGTCAGGGCTTGGTCGAAGCCAGTCCAACTTAGTCTGAGGTCACCAAGTTTGTGAATCTGGTTCACCGAGAATGTGGACCAAGTTTGTGACCCGAGCTTGTGATTCAAGCTCAAGTTTGTGATTTCGTTCGCCCGGGCAATTTTGTGAGGTGACTGGCCAGTGAGGGTGATAAGGTGTTCGATGGGTGTACAAGTGAAGTTTCTACGGACCTTATTTATGGTCGACGGAGTGTCGACAGGAGATCACGCATGGCAAATGACTTGGCTTTGGAGCCACCTGTATCCTTATTATGTGATGTTACTTTTCTGCTTTTGCTTTACTCTTACTGTGCAATTGTTGTTACGTGAGATTTACGCTTTTACCCCTGTTTACTTACTAAGCATATAGCTTACCCCTTTCCTTTTGTTTTCCTTAGAAGGGGCCGACGCGGGGACTTTTGACACATACACTAGTATAGTTAGGTTTGATTGTAACAGTCGGACAGTTAGGAGGTTTGTTTTTGTTTTGGTGGTTTGTATAAGAACCCTCCATAGGGTCTA
Source organism: Coffea eugenioides (assembly GCF_003713205.1). Taxonomy (NCBI): domain Eukaryota; kingdom Viridiplantae; phylum Streptophyta; class Magnoliopsida; order Gentianales; family Rubiaceae; genus Coffea; species Coffea eugenioides. The sequence continues at coordinate 25,471,880 of NC_040035.1, forward strand.
CCTTCTGCTGGTTGTTATTCTAATGTATTAGAGTGGTTTGACTCGATACTTTTGAAGATGTAAATAGAACTCTTTTGGCGTTAGATATCTTGTGAATAGTATGCTTGTAGGTTTATTTAATTTTATTGTTTTAAAATTTTGAGTCCCGGCGAGAGCTGGGCAGGCGGCCCGCCGAACCTTTTGATTCGCCTTAGGGGGAGGTGGGGCCGTCACATCTCGCACCAAAAATCTAGAGTTTTGAAGGTATAAACACCTCCACCAAAGCTTTTACTTTCTTGTTTCATTTCTTGGTTTTGAAGCTTGTAGCTTCCTTATTGTTGTTGTTTGCTTGGATTTGGTTAGTTGATGTGGGCTCCATGAACTCCCACCTTGGTTAAATGAGGGATGCTATGATATTTATGTGTGTGTTAGTGTGTTTGTGATGAGTTTTACTAGAAGAAACTAGAAGAGGAGAAAGAAAGAGAGAAAACCGTGAGAGGAAGTAAACTAGCCGAATCTGTCCTGCTTTTATCTTGCTTGAATTTCAAATTTTTGTTGGTTATTTGGTTGTGAAATTGGTTGATATATGTTGTACATTGTGAGTAGAAAGTGTCTGCCAAAAATCATTTGATTTGATTGAGCAAAACTTGAATTTTCGAAACTGCAAGAAATCTGGAAATGGTCATCCGAAGGCCTGAACAGTGTATCTTTGATTCAACATAACTCTTTGTATAAAAGTCAAAATCGAGTACCGTTTGTGGCATTTAAAACTAGACATTCTTAGCTTTAAAACAGTTTAAAAATCACTATCTAGTTCATTTTGTGTGAATTGCAGTGAACTGACGAAGTCGGCTATTCTGTTCAGCCTGTTCATTCGAATGGAGATGAGAAGCTGTAACTCGTGGCTTGCATTTGAACTACTTGTGAACTGATTTTGGTAATGATTTCTTCTTTTGAAATGTAGATTTTGGAACCTAATTTCCAACGCCACCAACCAATCTTAATTTGAGTTTGTATAGAGTGAGTTATGGCCTGATTTGTAAATTGCAACAAAACTGGAAAACTGGAAAGTTTCTTCTCTCTTGCTGGCCGAATGGTCAAACTTGTTTTGGAATGTTTTGTTTCTAAAAATTTGATATCAATTGCCTCTAAATCGCTCATTGGATGTTTATGGAATCTTTGTTTCAACATTTGAGCTAATTGAGGTTGATTGTGTGGGACAAAACGTTTGAAAAGGAAGAGAACCGAGGACGGCAGATTTGCTTTGAAATTTTTCCCGAACTTTGACTATTATGTTAATTGTCTTCCCACGTGAATTTTTGCATAAAATTTCACATATGGAAGATTTAGTGTACCAAATTTGGTGTATTTTTAATGCCATTTCGATGGCTAAATGATACTTCAAAGATAGTTTTTCAAATCTGGAAAATGACTGAACAGTTTGCAAAACAAGACCAAATTTGAACTGATGTATCTTGATATTCGAAAATCTGAATTTAGTTCCGTTTGTTGTGTTTGAAACCTTGTTTAAAACTCTTATTGTGTTATGAATTTCAGAGGCTAGTTCACTTTCTGTGAGTTTTTCCGAATTTTCAAATTTTGCCGAAAAATAATATTAAAACTGTCTTGTATGATCAAATCAGCCACTTTGAGCTGAAATTTGAATGTTTTTCATTTAGAATCTTGGAAAAATGTCTTCTAGGAACTTTTAGTACTCCGAACCAAGATTCCAACGGTATAAAGAGTTCCATTTTTTGATTTATGAAACTCGAGATACGATTTTTCAAAATAATGTCACTCTAAACTGAAAAATTTCTGTTTTCAACCAAATTACTCTTTTAAGAACTTTCCACCTTCCTTTGTGATTGTTGGACTGTTTTAAGTTTGATTTCATGGTTTAATACAAGGTCTCTTTGGAATTTTGAACTTTAATTTCAAATCTTGATCTCCGAAGGTTAAACCTCTCTTGATGCAATTACTTGATCATATAACTCTCTTGGTTAATGGTACTTTTCTTCGTACTTAAATTAGGGACTTTAACCCCTATTCTTATGGCCTTGATAATTATACTAGACTTGGCAATCATACAAGTATTTTAAAAGAATGATTTGAAAGGTTTCTTGTGAACTTAATTAGCAATGCCCAAAATGCTTTGGCCAAGCTTCCCAGTAAATATATCCATCTTCCTTGATTTTCATGCCAAAACTTAGAGATCTGTTTAATCTTCAACCTGGAGAATCTTGGACATGACTTGACTTGGATTAATGTATTCTTTGGTATTTTCAAATGCTACCCACGTGGATTAAGTTATTAAGTGCTATTTGCATTCGATTTGAACGCGTTATCTCTAAAGTGAGAGTAGCGGGAATACTACTAGACCTTGGCTGAATACTTAGGTGCATTGTAATTCTACATGTCTCAGGCGATCAAGAGGATCTCGAGAAACTCGTTTGATCTTGCCTCGCTCTTGTTTTACACTCTTGATTTCGGTGAGTGTTCCTTATGTGTTTAAGTGTTAAGTGCTACTTATAATTGTTTCTATGAAAATTTTCACCATTTTAAGGCGAGTGTGTACTTTATCTCACTAGACCTATGAAAATGATAAATTTCTACCGTTTAACCGTGAATTTCTACCGTTTATCGATTTACTTGATTACTTGCGCATGTTGTAAGTTCTAAGCGGAACTAGGCCCTGCCCTTGGTTACTAACCTACTCAAGCCAGGACTGGACTCGGTCAGGTAGGTTGGAACCCTGGGCCACCGTTTAGGTATACTCAAGTATTACCACTGGAGGGATAAGGTGATGGCAAGACAACCGAGAAAATTACTGGAGTTAAAAAGGTGAAGCGGATCGAAAAAGTTTCACTGGAACACCGTATCCTTTTAATGCGTGTTTATTTCTATACAATGATAAATGTCTCATTTTAATGTGCCAATGTGAAACCTTGAACCATACATGTGTTATGCTTAATTTACTTGATTGATTAGAACTGCTAGTGTATTTTGGAACCTCACTGGGCTGTTTTGCTCATTCCACGCTTTTGTTTTCCTTAACAGGGTTCAAGACCGAGAATGCTCGCGAATAGTACTAAGTTGTCTTCTTTGGAGACTTTAAATTGTATTATAGCATATGGCTGTAGTATATATTCTTTTGGGTTGTATTTAAAATTGAAAGTATGAAATGTTTTGGAGTACTTTAAATGTATATTGGAAAAAAAAATTTGAAGTATTTCTAGTTTTTGAATTATGGATTGTAGTGAACCCCGGCGAGAGTTGGGCAGGCGTTTCGCGGATACCCTAGGATTTGCCCTAGGGAGAAGTAGGGGTGTCACAGGTGGTATCAGAACCATTTCGCATGGTCTCTGCGCGGAGTGAGATTGGGCCAAGTGGTGTTATGGTTCTTACTATGTGGATGAGTAAAGACTTAAGTACTTTTCTAGAGCGTAAGCTGTGAATCATGAATGTGATAGGTATAAACCCTTTATCTTGATACTTGGGAAAATTTAGATATGTATATTGGGTAGGAATCTCGAATGTAGTGATTTACTTTTGGGACCGGCCGGCTCGAATTGTGAATTACCTTATTTCGGATTCTTGTACCTGAGTACTTAAGAGTTGAGGGCAATGCTAAGGACTTGAGATCTCCATGTGCGGGGAATTGGAACGAATCGATATTTCACGTGAATAGTTACAGGAAACCAATAATCGTTTGGCTAGAATGACACAACAATTAAGAGAGAGAGGTGGAGAAGATCGTAGCCCAAAGGATCCTAGTGTGGGGATGAAGTTGACTATGTTAGGGAACGAGAATGATCTATTTCCAATTAATCTAGAGAAGTACTGTTTTTGATCTTTTGTAATGGGATGATGAGAATAGGACTTAAGAGTTTGTGCCTTGGAGATGCATGTACTTTTGTTAATCACATGTTTATTTTATTTACTGACCTTGACTTGGTATGTGCTTTACTTGATTGTGACTTGTGTTATGATCTGATGAACTCTAGTTTGTGTTTGACTTGTACGGTGATAATGTTGTTTGCGCAAGTGATTTCATTTTTCTTTAGAGTTGTTACTGGTATATGTATGTAGTTCAATTATGGTTAAGCGCGGAGTTTATGCATGTACATCTAGATTAGCTGTGAACTTGGAAACTAGAGGACAACGAGAGGGACGTCAACCCAGACAACCCCGAAATCAAAGAGTAGATAATGAGTCAGCTACAAATCAAAACGCCAAGCCAAGGGTTAGGGGAGGAGATGACCAAATGAGATAAGTTTTAACTCGCATGACGGATGTACTAGAGCTCTTAGTAGCTCAACAGGGCCGGGGGGTTGGACAAGGAAACCAACGTAGAAACCAGGAGATAGGAGAGGATCGAGTTTTGGAACGGTTTCAGAAATTCTTCCCACCCAAATTTTCTGGGGGACCTAACCTAGAAGTGGCTGAAAAGTGGTTAGAAAATATAAGGAATATATTCGATGTCTTGAACTACACAGAAGAAAGACAAGTCACTTTTGCTGTATTTCAGCTTGAGGGAGCAGCTTGAATCTGGTGGAATGTTATAAGAAACAAGTGGGAAAGAGATCAAACTCCAAGAATTTGGATAAACTTTGTACGAGAGTTTAATGAGAAATTCCTTCCTCCACTAGTCCAAGAAAAGAGGGAAGACGATTTTATAAAGTTTCGTCAAGGAACTTTGAACGTGGCTGAATATGAAACACAATTCACAAAAATCATCTAAATATGCCCCAGAATTGGTGGCTACGGAGCGGAAGAGAATAAGACTGTTTATCCAAGGATTAAATTTAGAAATCAAATTTGCCCTTGCCGCAGCATAGTTTGAAACATTTAGTGACGCTCTTGAGAAAGCACAAAGGGTGGAGAGTCCAAAATCCCAACTGAGAACCTTTCAAGCGAGGAAAAGAGATGTATCCGATAGTAGTCACTACTTTGAGTGACAAGAGAAAGTGGACCGCCACCTAAAGTTAGAAAAGGAGTGGATGAAGTAAGACTACCACTTCTTTCACCACCCATGATAAAGAAACCAGAAGGGACTATGTCACGAGTAGCTCCAGTAGGACAAATACAATTAAGGGAAACTTCGCTGGCAAGTCAAGTCACAACTCCTCGTCTGACCTGTGGATATTGTGGAAGGACGAATCATACCAAAAAAAACTGATGAGTGAAGGGTCGAAAGTGTATGGGATGTGGGAGCACCAACCATCAAATTTACGACTGACCAAAGAGGTATCCACGAGAAACTACTATTCAACAAGGAAATAAAATTACCCCTCGATAAGTCAGTGAAGGAGGAAACCGACCAATGGCACCTGCAAGGACACCTGCAATGATCACACAACAAGGTCTAGGGTTATCAGAGGTTATGGAAGGTATGAATTTCGAGAACGAATTTCTTTTAAGGAGGGAAGGTTGTGAGGACTCGGATTTTTTCTTATTTTTATTTTATTTTATTGGTTTATTTAATTATTTATTCACCCGTTTACTCTAGATAATTTATTTCATCCGTTTTAAGTCCATTTGTATGCAAAAATGTCCCTTTTATAATTTTAAAACGTTTAGTTAGTAAATTTAATTTTTCTACGACTCATTTAGCGAGAAATAGTGAATACACATTTTTTGAGATAAATTTCGATCCGAGAATATATTAGTCTTGAAAAATTAAGAATGATCAATAGTAGGCTAAGAAAAGTTAATTGAGGGATTAGATGTGAGTGAGTTAAAATTTAAGCTTTTAACGCGTGCGCGTCGAAAATTTCTTGAAAGTCACACCGCGTGACTAATTAGAGATTTGAGAATTTATATTAGACTAGTAAGAGTGAATAATATACAATATTTAAGGAAATACCTTGGAGGATTAGTGCATGAGTGTATCAAATCCGAGAGAAAGTGATAGTATAAAACACCATTTGGGCACTATTAGGAGTTGACTTTTTGCCCAACACTTATGGCTACTATTTCATTCTTTCCCTCCAAGTTTCCAGCACACAAAACCCTCATCTCTCTCTCCTCACTCCCTCAATTTTCGGCCAGACCAAGAGACAAGAAAAGGAAGAAGAAAAAATTCCATTGTTTAGCTTCAAATCACTCACCAAACCTCCACCAAATCACTTACAACTTGGAGTACCACTCTAGCTTGAAGGGAAGAGAGGGCCGGCTGGTTAAGGGCTGTTTTAAGGAGTTTCTCACACAAAAAATCTAGAGTTTTATCCTGAGTTTTGAAGGTATAAACACCTCCACCAAAGCTTTTACTTTCTTGTTTCATTTCTTGGTTTTGAAGCGTGTAGCTTCCTTATTGTTGTTGTTTTCTTGGATTTGGTTGGTTGAAGTGGGCTCTATGAACTCCCACCTTGGTTAAATGAGGGCTGCCATGATGTTTATGTGTGTGTTAGTGTGTTGGTGATGAGTTTTACTAGAAGAAACTAGAAGAGGAGAAAGAAAGAGAGAAAACCGTGAGAGGAGGTAAACTGGCCGAATCTGTCCTGCTTTTTATCTTGCTTGAATTTCAAATTTTTGTTGGTTTTTTGGCTGTGAAATTGGTTGATATATGTTGTACATTGTGTGTAGAAAGTGTCTACCAAAAATCATTTGATTTGGTTGAGCAAAACTTGAATTTTCGAAACTGCAAGAAATCTGGAAATGGTCATCCGAAGGTCTGAACAGTGTATCTTTGATTCAATATAACTCTTTGTATAAAAGTCGAAATCGAGTACCATTTGTGGAATTTGAAACTAGACATTCTTAGCTTTAAAACGGTTTAAGAATCACTATCTAGTTCATTTTGTGTGAACTGCAGTGAACAGATGAATTCAGATATTCTGTTCAGCCTGTTCATTCGATTGGAGATGAGAAGCTGTAACTTGTGGTTTGAATTTGAACTACTTGTGAACTGATTTTGGTAATGATTTCTTCTGATGAAATGTAGCTTTTGGAACCTAGTTTCCAATGCCACCAACCATTCTTAATTTGAGTTTGTATAGTGTGAGTTATGGCCAGATTTTTAAATTGTAGCAAAACTGGAAAACTGGAAAGTTTCTTCTCTCTTGCTGGCCGAATGGTCAAACTTGTTTTGGAATGTTTTGTTTTGAAAAATTTGATATCAATTACCTCTAAATTGCACATTGGATGTTTATGGAACCTTAGTTTCAACATTTGAGCTAATTGAGGTTGATTGTGTGGGACAAAACGTTTGAAAAGGAAGAGAACCGCGGACGGCAGATTTGCTTTGAAATTTTTCCCGAACTTTGACTATTTTGTTAACTGTTTCCCCACGTGAATTTTTTCGTAAAATTTCACATATGGAAGATTTAGTGTACCAAATTTGGTGTACTTTTAATGCCATTTCGATGGCTAAATGATACTTCAAAGATAGCTTTTCAAATTTGGAAAATAACTGAACAGTTTGCAAAATGCGACCAACTTTGAACTGATGTATCTCGATACTCGAAACTCTGAATTTAGTTCCATTTGTTGTGTTTGAAACCTTGTTTAAAACTCTTATTGTGTTATGAATTTCAGAGGCTAGTTCACTTTCTGTGAATTTTTCTGAGTTTCCAAAATTTGCCAAAAAACAATATTAAATTTGCCAAAAAACAATATTAAAACTGTCTTGTATGCTCAAATCAGCCACTTTGAGCTGAAATTTGAATGTCTTCCGTTTAGAATCATGGAAAAATATCTTCTAAGAACTTTTAGTACTCCGAACCAAGATTCCAACGGTATAAATTTTTCTATTTTTGGACTTACGAAACTCGAGATACGATTTTTCAAAATAATGTCACTCTAAACTGGACAATTTCTGTTTTCAACCAAATTACTCTTTTAAGAACTTTCCACCTTCATTTGTGATTGTTGGAATGTTTTAAGTTTGATTTCATGGTTTAATACAAGATCTCTTTGAAATTTTGAATTTTCATTTCAAATCTTGGTCTCCGAAAGTTAAACCTCTCTTGACACAATTACTTGGTCATATAATTCTCTTGGTTAATAGTACTTCTCTTCGTACTTAAATTAGGGACTTTAAACCCTATTCTTATGGCCTTGATAATTATACTAGAGTTGGCAATCATACAAGTATTTTAAAAAAATGATTTGAAAGGGGTCTTGTGAACTTAATTAGTAATGCCCGGAATACTTTGGCCAAGCTTCCCAGTAAATATATCCATCTTCCTCGATTTTCATGCCAAAACTTAGAGATCTGTTTAATCTTCAACGTCGAGAATCTTGGACATGACTTGACTTGGATTAATGTATTCTTGGGTATTTTCAAATGCTACCCACGTGGATTAAGTTATCATTCGATTTGAACGCGTTATCTCCTAAGTGAGAGTAGCGGGAATACTTCTAGACCTTGGCTAAAAACCTAGGTGAATTGTAATTCTACATGTCTCAGGTGATCAAGAGGATCCCGAGAAACTCATTTGATCTTACCTCGCTCTTGTTTTACACTCTTTATTTCGGTGAGTGTTCCTTATGTGTTTAAGTGTTAAGTGCTACTTATAATTGTTTCTATGAAATTTCTCACCGTTGTAAGGCGAGTGTGTACTTTATCTCACTCGACCTACGAAAATGATAAATTTCTACTATTTAATCGTGAATTTCTACCGTTTATCGATTTACTTGATTACTTGCGCATGTTGTAAGTTCTAAGCTGAATTGGGCCCTGCCCTTGGTTACTAACCTTCTCGAGCCAGAATTGGGCTCGGTCAAGTAGGTTGGAACCCTGGGCCACCGTTTAGGTATGCTCAAGTGTCACGGCCCCACCTCCCCCTAAGGCGAACCAGAGGGTTCGGCGGGCCGCCTGCCCAGCTCTCGCCGGGACTCAGTCGTTCACTACAATCCTCAATGGAATTTCAAGATATTTATATCAAATATACATCAAAGGTTCCCAAAACTTTACATATCAAAAGCGAAGCGTCCACGCTTCCACTGCGCCACTCTGATCCTTGATACCAACTATTATACTGGAGGAAGTCCAAAACTAGACTATTACACATCCAAGCAATTCTAAACGTTCAATACAATCCCAATATGAATGATTACACAAAAGGAAATCCAAATTCAGTCCGTACATGAGATAATCCATGAATAAACACTACAAGCCACTCCTTCGCCTTGAGCCCTGTGGAGGGGAATAAAATATTTTGGGGTGAGCTAGAAGCTCAGCGAGTAACCAGTAAAATCAGTAATCAAATCTGTTTAACAATAGTTCATTTCAATGATGTTATTTCAATATGGAGTATCAATAATTCACGAAACATTTACAATGGAAAGCGATAGTAACATTCATGAAAAGGATACGTTCGTTCTCCTGTCATTTCATTGCATTTGGTTTCATTCGTGCATTCATTCACCCGTCCCTGGCTTTTGGCCAGGCTCCACCAACCTACAAGGTAATACTCGAGTATACCGAAACGTTCACCCAAGTTCCTAGTCGCCCGACCGAGTCCGTTTCTGGCTCGAGACGACCGGTAACAAGGGGCAATGGCCAGTTCAGCCCAAAAGGCTTACATTCATGCGCAAGTAGCATTCAATCATTAATCATTGAAAATTTCATATTTATTTAGGTCGAGTGCGATAAAGTACACACTCGCCTAGAAAACTCGTTTTAACAATCATTGAAAGCAAAATCAATAATAACAAGACACTGATATGCAAGCACGCATGATATGTAAGAAAACAGTTCCAAAAGTAACTTTGAAAACAGTTCAAAAGTAAATAATGCAAGAAACGGTTCATAAATAATTTTAGAAATAGTTTGAGGTCACTCACCTCCATGGCTCAGAAATCATCCATTAAATATCATTGCCTTGCTCAAATCCAAGTCTTAAATCACAAACTCAATGCAAACAAGTTCCTTCAAAGTTTGGACAGCACTTCCCCTGAATTTGCTTACTTTTCCAGCCATCATGGCTTCATTATATCCTCAGCCAGTCCCAAAGGTACACACACAACAACAAGTTCATCCAAAGCCATTCAGCAAGCTCCAAGTAGTACTAGTACAAGTCAAGCTAGGGAAAAGTCCGGAAATGAAAGTTAAGTTCAAAACCAGAAAAACAGTTTTGACGTCATTTTGCGGTAACGGTACCAAAGGCGCTACGATGGTCGGATGAAGGTACAAGACCCACCATTTCGAAGCTAAGAACCAGGGCTACAACAATGTAGAAGGTCACTCAGTCCAAATCCCAGCACAACTAAGTCATATATGCCAAATACCAAACCAGAACCGTAATTGCAGGTTTACAAATTACACTATGCTGTAATCAGTACAACTCAGTCTAAACAGGTCCAAATGCAGAAATTCCAAAGGAATATGGTATCTAGGACATCAAGCTACATTTCATCAGAAGACCTCAACACCCAAATCCAAAACAATTCCAGTCAAAACAGACGATTACAAGCGCAGTTCGCACATTCTGATCACCCAGAACAGCAACAGTAAAATCGACATATCTCATTCTACACTACTCCAATTGCCCTGAAATTTTACAGGAATCTCAAACACATCAATACCTACAACTTTAATGTTTTAAGAAAAGGCCAATTCGGCCTCTAACCATATGATCCAAAACCGGACAGAAAAGGGGGTTATGAAACCCTAACTTTTCTCATTTCAATCCAAACCCAAAATTGATTGCAATTTCCTATCATATACATCCACTAGAGTCATAACCCCTCATTACCAACCATCATAAATAACCACAACACCATAATCACATTAAACCAGAAAATTCCTCAAAAAAATAAAAACTTCACCAAATCACTTCAAATCAAGAACTAAATCACACATTCCATCACTTAAGTCACCATTAGGCACAAAATAAGCATCATTAGCTATAAGAGGATGTTCAATCATCACTTACCTAGTAAACAAGAGAAGAGGAGTTGTAGACCACCTTAGCTCTTCCAAAAACTTCACCAAACTCACCACTAACACTAAATGGAAAGATTGTATGGAGTGGAAACTAGTTTGTGTGATTGATTTGGATGATTTGAGCTAGTGGAAAGCTTGAAGAGTGAAGAAGTTTTCTTCCTTCTTGGCAAGAGAGAGGGCCGGCTATGGAGGAGGTAAGAAATGGTAATTTTTGTGCAATTTTTAAGATATTTAACCATTTTGGTCAAAAGTCAAAAACATGAATAGTAAATCATAAAGTATAACCAATAAGAGAGTAACACTTGTCACCTCTTAAATGCATTCTTATCTTTCTTTTTCCTCTCACATCAATCAAATTTCACTCTCTACTTATCTCTTAACACCCGATAAATTTCACACAGTATCCGAAACTTAACCTTATTGGCCGAATTTTTCCGAACTTTTCGCACTAGTGGGTCCCACGTCCGATATACGTTCTTATTTTCTCAAAATCTAACCGATACTAGAAAAATCATCTAAAAACTATTTTTGCTCATAAACTTTATCTGGGGAATTTTTCTAATAAAGAAAATGAAGAAAAGACGGGCGATTAAATAAAATAAACCCTAGAAAATTAGAAAATTTTCGGGTTCTCAAACTCTTTTTTTTCGGGGCGTCACATCAAGTATTAACACTGGAGGGATAAGGTGATGGCCAGACAACCGGGGGAATTACTGGAGTTAAAAAGGTGAAGCGGATCGAAAAAGTTCCACTGGAACACCGTATCCTTTTAATGTGTGTTTATTTCTATACAATGATATATGTCTCATTTTAATATGCCAATGTGAAACCTTGAACCATACATGTGTTATACTTAATTTACTTGATTTATTAGAACTGCTAGTATATTTTGGAACCTCACTGGGCTGTTTTGCTCATTCCACGCTTTTGTTTTCCTTAACAGGGTTCAAGACCGAGAATGCTCGCGAATAGTACTAAGTTGTCTTCTTTGGAGACTTTAAATTGTATTATAACATATGGCTGTAGTATATATTCTTTTGGGTTGTATTTAAAATTGAAAGTTAACTAATAGTAAGTATGAAATGTTTTGGAGTATTTTAAATGTATATTGGAAAAAAAATTTGAAGTATTTCTAGTTTTTGAATTATGGATTGTAGTGAGCCCTAGCGAGAGTTGGGCAGGCATTTCGCAGATACCCTAAGGTTCGCCCTTGGGAGAAGTGGGTGCGTCACAGGTGGTATCAGAATCGCTTCGCATGGTCTCTGCGTGGGGTGAGATTGGGCCAAGTGGTGTTATGGTTCTTATTATGTGAATGAGTAAAAACTTAAGTACTCTTCTAGAGCGTAAGCTGTGAATCATGAATGTGATAGGTATAAACCCTTTATCTTGATACTTGAAAAAATTTAGATATGTATATTGGGTAGCACTCTCGAATGTAGTGATTTACTCTTGGGATCGGCCTGCTCGAATTGCGAATTACCTTATTTCGGATTCTTGTACCTGAGTACTTAAGAGTTAAGGGCAATGCTAAGGACTTGAGATCTCCACGTGCGGGGAATAAGAAAAAATCGATATTTCACGTGAATAGTTACAGAAAACCAATAATCGTTTGGCTAGAATGACACAACAATTAAGAGAGAGAGTGGAGAAGATCGTGGCTCAAAGGATCCTAGTGTGGGGATGAAGTTGACTATATTAGGGAACGAGAATGATCTAGTTCAAATTAATCTAGTGAAGCACTAATTTGATCTTTTGTAATGGGACGATGAGAATAGGACTTAAGAGTTTGTGTTTTGGAGATGCATGTACTTTTGTTAATCACCTGTTTATTTTATTTACTGACCTTAACTTGGTATTTGCTTTACTTGACTGTGACTTGTGCTATGATCTGATGAACTCTAGTTTGTGTTTGACTTGTACGGTGATAATGTTGTTTGTGCAAGTGATTTCATTTTTCTTTAGAGTTGTTACTGGTATACGTGTGTAGTTCAATTATGGTTTAGCGTGGGATTTATGCATGTACATCTAGATTAGCTGTGAACATGGAAACTAGAGGACAACGAGAGGGACGTCAATCCAGACAACCCCGAAATCAAAGAGTAGATAGTGAGTCTCCTATAGATAAAAACGCTGAGCCAAGGGTTAGGGGAGGAGATGACCAAATGGGATTAGTTTTAACTCGCATGACGGATGTACTAGTGCTCTTAGTAGCTCAACAGGGCCAGGGGTTTGGACAAGGAAACCAACGTGGAAACCAGGTGATAGGAGAGGATTGAGCTTTGGAACGGTTTCAGAAATTCTTCCCACCCAAATTTTCTGGGGGACCTGACCCAGAAGTGGCTGAAAATTGGTTAGAAAATATAAGAAATATATTTGATGCCTTGAACTATACAGAAGAAAAAGACAAGTCACTTTTGCTGTATTTCAGCTTGAGGGAGCAGCTCGAACCTGGTGGAATGTCATAAGAAACAAGTGGGAAAGAGATCATACTCCAAGAACTTGGATAAACTTTGTACGAGAGTTTAATGAGAAATTCCTTCCTCCACTAGTCCAAGAAAAGAGGGAAGACAATTTTATAAAGTTTCGTCAAAGAACTTTGAATGCGGCTGAGTATGAAACACAATTCACGAAATTATCTAAATATGCCCCAGAATTGGTGACTACGGAGCGGAAGAGAATAAAACTGTTTATCCAAGGATTAAATTTAGAAATCGAATTTGCCCTTGCCGCAACACAGATTGAAACATTTAGTGACCCTCTTGAGAAAGCACAAAGGGTGAAGGGTACAAAATCCCAACTGAGAACCTTCCAAGCGAGGAAAAGAGATGTATCCGATAGTAGTCGCTACTTTGAGGTGCCAAGAGAAAGTGGACCGCCACTTAAGGTTAGAAAAGGATTGGATGGAGTAAGACTACCACTTCTTTCACCACCCATGATAAAGAAACCAGAAAGGACTATGTCACGAGGAGCTCCAGTAGGACAGATACAATTAAGGGAAACTTCGCAGGCAAGTCAAGTCACAACTCCTCGTCTGACCTGTGGATATTGTGGAAGGACGAATCATACCGAAGAAAACTGATGGGTGAAGGGGCGAAAATGTATGGGATGTGGGAGCACCAACCATAAAATTCACGACTGTCCAAAGAGGTATCCACGAGAAGCTACTATTCAACAAGGAAATAAAATTACCCCTCGATAAGTCAGTGAAGGAGGAAACCGACCAATGGCACCTGCAAGAACACCTGTAATGATCACACAACAAGGTTTAGGGTTATCAGAGGTTATGGAAGGTATGAATTTCGAGAACGAAATTCTTTTAAGAAGGGAAGGTTGTGAGGACTCAGATTTTTTCTTATTATTATTTTATTTTATTGGTTTATTTGATTATTGATTCATCCATTTACCCCAGATAATTTATTTCATCCGTTTTAAGTCTATTTGTATGCAAAAATGTCCCTTTTATAATTTTAAAACGTTTAGTTAGTAAATTTAATTTTTCTACGACTCATTTAGCGAGAAATAGTGAATACACATTTTTTGAGGTAAATTTCGATCCGAGAATACATTAGTCTTGAAGAATTAAGAATGGTCAATAGTAGGCTAAGAAAAGTTGTTTGAGGGATTAGATATGAGTGAGTTAAAATTTAAGCTTTTACCGCGTGCGCGTCGAAAATTTCTCGAAAGTCACACCGCGCGACTAATTAGAGATTTGATGATTTGTATTAGACTAGTAAGAGTGAATAATATACCTTATTTAAGGAAGTACCTTGGAGGATTAGTACATGAGTGTATCAAATCCGAGAGAAAGTGATAGTACAAAACACCATTTGGGCACTATTAAGAGTTGACTTTTTGCCCAACACTTATGGCTACTATTTCATTCTTTCCCTCCAAGTTTCCTGCACACAAAAACCCTCATATCTCTCTCCTCACTCCCTCAATTTTTGGCCAGACCAAGAGACAAGAAAAGGAAGAATAAAAAATTCCATTGTTTAGCTTCAAATCACTCACCAAACCTCTTCCAAATCACTCACAACTTGGAGTACCACTCTAGCTTGAAGGGAAGAGAGGGCCGGCTGCTTAGGGGCTGTTTATGGAGTTTCTCGCACCAAAAATATAGAGTTCTATCCTGAGTTTTGAAGGTATAAACTCCTTCACCAAAGCTTTTACTTTCTTGTTTCATTTCTTGGTTTTGAAGCTTGTAGCTTCCTTATTGTTATTGTTTGCTTGGATTTGGTTGGTTGAAGTGGGCTCTATGAACTCCCACCTTGGTTTAATGAGGGCTGCCATGACGTTTATGTGTGTGTTAGCATGTTTTTGATGAGTTTTACTAGAAGAAACTAGAAGAGGAGAAAGAAAGAGGGAAAACCGTGAGAGGAAGTAAACTGGCCGAATCTGTCCTGCTTTTATCTTGCTTGAATTCCAAATTTTTGTACGTTGTTTGGATGTGAAATTGGTTGATATATGCTTTATATTGTGTGTAGAAAGTGTCTACCAAAAATCATTTGATTTGGCTGAGCAAAACTTGAATTTTTGAAACTGCAAGAAATCTGGAAATGGTCATCCGAAGGCCTGAACAGTGTATCTTTGATTGAACATAACTCTTTGTACAAAAGTCAAAATTGAGTACCGTTTATGGCATTTGAAACTAGACATTCTTAGTTTTAAAATGGTATAAAAATCACTATCTAGTTCATTTTGTGTGAACTGCAGTGAACTGATGAAGTCGGCTGTTCTGTTCAGCCAGTTCATTCAAATGGAGATGAGAAGCTGTAACTTGTGGCTTGAATTTGAACTACTTGTGAACTGATTTTGGTAATGATTTCTTCTGATGAAATGTAGCTTTTGGAACCTAGTTTACAACGCCACCAACCATTCTTAATTTAAATTTGTATAGAGTGAGTTATGGCCTAATTTGTGAATTGCAGCAAAACTGGAAAACTGGAAAGTTTCTTCTCTCTTGCTCGCCGAATGGTCAAACTTGTTTTGGAATGTTTTGTTTCGAAAAATTTGATTTCAATTACCTCTGAAAGAGAAGAAGCAAGAGAGGAAGATATTTTGGGATGACATTTCTTCACACCTCATGTGAGTAGTACAACTGACATATATATACAAGATTGAAATAATCTAGATCCTAAAATCAAGCTATCAAGATCCTAAAATCAAGCTAGAATAATTAGCTATCTACTTCCTATAATTAAACTAGGATAATCAGGCTAATAATCAGGCTATCTAATCCCTATAATTGATGTATAATATATCACACGTATCTAGATATATTCAACACTCCTCCTCAAGCTGGAGCATACAAATCATATGCACCAAGCTTGCCACATATATATTTTATACGAGGACCTCTTAGGGACTTGGTAAGAAAATCTGCAAGTTGATCACTTGAATTAACGAAACCCGTCTCAATAACTTTGGAGATCAATTTTTCTCTAACAAAATGGCAATCAACTTCAATGTGCTTAGTCCTCTCATGAAAGACTGGATTGGAGGCAATGTGAAGTGCAGCTTGATTATCACAAATCAACTTCATTGGGTCACTAGTCCCCAAATTCAACTCATTGAGCAATTGTTTAAGCCATATTAGCTCACATGTAGCCATAGCCATGGCTCGATACTCAGCCTCAGCACTGGATCTAGCAACCACATCTTGTTTTTTACTTTTCCAAGATATTAAGTTGCCACCAACTAGAATACAATAGCCTGTGGTAGAACGACGATCAATAGGTGATCCTGCCCAATCTGCATCAGTGTAACCAATTACTTGCATGTTTCCTTTATCAGTATACAACAATCCTTGGCCAGGTGCTCCTTTGATATATTTGAGAATGCGGAGAGCTGCATTCCAATGAGTATCACATGGGGAATCTAAAAACTGACTGATCACTGAGACAGAAAAAGATATGTCAGGACGTGTTACTGTAAGATAGTTCAACCGTCCCACAAGCCTACGATACTTTCCAGGATCCTTAAGTGGCTCCCCCTGTCCTGGAAATAATTTAATATTAGGATCCATTGGAGTTTCGACAGGCTTAGCATTTGACATGCCTGCCTCCTCCAAAATGTCCAATGCATATTTTCGTTGGCAAATAACAACACCTTCTTTGGATTGGGCAACTTCGATACCCAAGAAATAACGAAGCTTGCCCAAATCTTTCGTCTGGAAATGGCCAAAAAGGTGGTTCTTTAACTGAGCAATTCCATCATGATCCTGTCCAGTGATAATAATATCATCGACATAAACGACAAGATAAATGCTACCTTTTGATGGAGAATGACGATAAAACACTGAATGATCAGCTTCACTACGGATCATGCCATATTTTTGGACAACATCACGAAAGCGTCCAAACCAGGCCCGAGGAGATTGTTTGAGACCATAGAGTGCACGTTTTAGTCGACAAACCATTCCACTAGACTTCCCCTGAATAACAAAACCAGGTGGTTGATCCATATAAACTTCCTCCTGCAATGCACCATGAAGGAATGCATTCTTGATGTCTAATTGGTGCAAAGGCCAATGATGAACAGCAGAAAGAGATAAGATGAGACGAACAGAAGACATCTTGGCCACTGGAGAAAAGGTGTCAGTATAATCCAGACCAAAAATTTGAGTATAACCCTTAGCTACTAGACGAGCTTTAAGACGATCAATTTGACCATCCGGACCAACTTTAACAGTATAAATCCAACGACAACCAACAGTTGATTTACCAGGTGGGAGTGGGACTAGCTCCCAAGTGGAATTGGAGTGAAGAGCAGCCATTTCATCTATCATTGCCTGACGCCACCCAGAGTGGGACATAGCCTCACCTATAGTTTTAGGAACAGACATGGACGACAAAGAGGACAAAAAGGCATAATAGGATGAAGACACGCGCTGATAATTGAGACAATTATAGTTGGGACATTGATTGCGAGTAGAACGAATACCTTTGCGGACAGCAATGGGTGGGCTGGCTGGAGAGGAGATCGTGGTAGGTGACGAACTTGGAATAGTTCGTGAGACATCAGGGACATCAGCAGATTCTCCAACACCAGTATCTGGAACTGTAGTAGGACAATTCCCTACATTGCGTCTCTGGTAAGTGAGCAATGGTGGTGGTGATGCGGGTGAAGGTAAGGACTCTTTAGGAGGCTGACTAATGTCAGTGTCATGAGTAAGAGGAACAAAATAAGTAGAAACAGGAATATCTTCCGTGATTGTAGAATGCTCAGACTTGTTAGGCTGAAAGAAAGGAGTAGACTCAAAGAACGTAACATCTGCAGAGATGATGTATCGTCTAAGATCAGGAGAAAAACATTTGTACCCTTTTTGTGTTCGAGAGTATCCCAAAAATACACATTTGACAGCACGTGAAGACATCTTATCTTTTCCAGGAGTGAAATCATGTACAAAACATGTACAGCCAAATGTACGAGGGGAAATAGAAAATAGTGGAGCATTAGGATATACAAAAGAGTAAGGAACTTGATCCTTAAGGACAGATGATGGCATGCGATTAATCAAATAACATGCAGTGAGAATGGCATCCCCCCAAAAACGTAACGGAACATTTGCATGAAGAAGTAAAGTACGTGCTGTTTCAACCAAATGTCTATTTTTCCTTTCAGCAATCCCGTTTTGTTGTGAGGTGTGAGAACATGATGATTGATGAATGATCCCTTTAGACTCCATAAAGGACTTGAAAGAGGTGGAGAAATACTCATGTGCATTATCACTACGTAAGATTTTTATGGAAACACCAAATTGTGTTTGAATTTCAGAGACAAAACTTTGAAAAATAGAAAACACTTCAGATCTATTCTTCATAAGAAACACCCAAGTACAACGAGAATAATCATCAATGAAAGTAACAAAATACTGAAAACCTAAAGTAGAAATAACACGACTCGGTCCCCAAATATCAGTATGGACCAAAGAAAATAGAGATTCAGCTCTACTATTAGCCCTTTTCGGAAAATGACTACGAGTGTGTTTTCCAAGCTGACATGATGCACACTCTAAGGAAGACATGGTAATAGATGGCACCATCTTTCGAAACTTATTTAAACTTGGATGACCCAAACGACTATGGATTAGCAGAGGATCATCTATTGCAGAACAAGATACTGGTGTTGGTAAAGACAGATGGTAAAGTCCCTGAGACTCACGCCCTGTGCCAATCGTCCGCCCTGTACCTCGATCCTGTAAAATTACAGATTCCTCATCAAATGTAACTAAGCAGTTAAGAGAACGACACAAACGACGAACAGATACTAAACTAAAAGGACAATTGGGTACAAAAAGAACAGAATCGAGAGGCACAGAAGGTAGAGGGTTAGCCTTGCCAATCCCTTTAGCTTGGGTTTGTGAGCCATCAGCAAGAGTAATATTGGGTAGAGAAGTAGAACTATGGAGTGAAGAGAAAAGTTGTGGATTACCAGAAATATGATCTGTGGCAGCAGAATCTAAAACCCATGGGCCAAGAGATGGAGATTGAGAGACACATGCGCTAACATTACTAGTGTGTACAACTGAGGCAGTAGGTGTGGAAGACTGTTTGGCTGTAAACCATTTCACAAAATCTTCATACTCAGGCTTGAGAGTTGGTTCTGAACTTGCGCAAGGTTCGGATTGAACAATATTCGCCACTTGTTGGGGAGGACGTCCATGCAAGAGCCAACACCGATCTTCTGTGTGGCCAACCTTTTTACAATAGTCACAGTAGGGTCGATTTTTGTTACCATTATAACCACCTCGACCACGGCCACGTCCACGACCTCCTCTTTGGCTGGATTGAGATGCCAAAGCTGATGAATCAACAACGATAGTCTCCGAAGATGATTTTGATTCATCCGGGAGCCATAACAGCCGTGAAAAAGCTTGAGACAAAGTAGGAATTGTGGGGCTAGCAAGAATCTGGTCACGAATGGTAGAATATTCTGCAGGTAATCCAAAGAGAGCCAAAAGCATAAAAAATGTACCTCGCTGAGAGAGTTGTTCCTGCTGAGTTGCAGCAGGGGGTAGCAACTCATTGAAATCGGAAAGGACCCCTTGAATTCTGCCTAAGTAAGAACTCATAGGCATATCAAGTTTTCGAGGTGCAATGAGACTCATCAAATCAGAACAAACGGCATAAACACGAGATATATCATTAGTGTATAATGCTTTGGCCTGCTCCCAAACACTAAAGCAAGTCTTATGTGGACGGAAAATTTGCTTTAGTGAAGAATCAATGGTCTGCCAAAGCATGCTACACAATTGAGCATCGATTCGCTCCCACTTGGATGGATCAGTCATAGTATCATCAGGTTTAGTAGTAAGATGATCTTTATATCCTTGTCCCATAAACCATAGCTCTACGTCAGCAGCCCAAGTAGAGTAGTTACTGCCTTTTAGTTTTTCGGTAGTAATAATAGTACAACCAGTAATAGATGGATTGGCCATGAGAGGAGTTGTGGATTTAGATGTAGATGTTATAGATGTATCGGATGTAGACATAATGATATTGGGTTAAAGAAAATCACCGGGTAAAATCACCGGGTGGGATGATTAGAAAACGAATTTCTCTTTCTAACTTGCTCTGATACCAGGAAAGAGAAGAAGCAAGAGAGGAAGATATTTTGGGATGACATTCCTTCACTACCCATGTGAGTAGTACAACTGACATATATATACAAGATTGAAATAATCTAGATCCTAAAATCAAGCTATCAAGATCCTAAAATCAAGCTAGAATAATTAGCTATCTACTTCCTATAATTAAACTAGGATAATCAGGCTAATAATCAGGCTATCTAATCCCTATAATTGATGTATAATATATCACACGTATCTAGATATATTCAACAACCTCTAAATAACTCATTGGATATTTGTGGAACCTTAGTTTCAACATTTGAGCTAATTGAGGTTGATTGTGCGGGACAAAACGTTTGAAAAGGAAGAGAACCACGGAGGGCAGACTTGCTTTGAAATTTTTCCCAAACTTTGACTATTTTGTTAACTGTCTTTCCACGTGAATTTTTGCGTAAAATTTCACATATGGAAGATTTAGTGTACCAAATTTGGTGTATTTTCAATGCCATTTCGATGGCTAAATGATACTTCAAAGATAGCTTTTCAAATCTGGAAAATAACTGAACATTTTGCAAAACGCGACCAACTTTGAACTGATGTATCTCGATACTCGAAACTCTGAATTTAGTTCCGTTTCTTGTGTTTGAAACCTTGTTTAGAACTCTTATTGTGTTACAAATTTCAGAGGCTAGTTCACTTTCTGTGAATTTTTTTGAATTTCCAAAATTTGCCGTAAAATAATATTAAAACTGTCTTGTATGCTCAAATTGTAATGATCAAAGACAACCTAAGAGGGGGTGAATTAGGTTGATTAAAAACCTAATTAAGTTATTGGCACTTTTTGCTCAATATTAAATTTACTCTCTTTTCTAAGTGATCACACAATGAATCAATTAATGAATGAACAAAATCACTTGAGAGAAGTAGAAGAGATAAGCAATGTAAAGATAAAAAATGTAACAATAAGTAAATAAAAAGGAAAGAATTGCAAACCAATTAACTACCCAGCTCCTCTTGAGCTTGTGGATTAATTCAAACAAGTTTATTCAAGTTGATGAATTACAATCACTCTTGTGTACAAAGGAAGGTTCGCCTCCTCCTTGCCCCGAACTCCACTCGATCAAATTAGGAAATTTTACTATCCCTCAAGACAACCCTCACATAACTACACTCATGAAGTATTCACTCACAAATGAAAAGTTTACAATGAACCTTACACCACTAAGACTACAAATCTTCCTTGGAGAGTGTTTTCTCACTAAAACTACTCTAGATCTTTTGTATCTTCAGTGTGTAAAAGTTATTTGAAGTTTCTGACCATACTCTATTTATAGGAGACCAAGAAAGTGCTTCATTAATGCTTTCAATGGATAGAAAGCAGCTGAAGAGTCAACTAGCCATTGGAGTATCGAACGTCCGGTACTACCCAAACATGCGTCCGACAACAAGCAGTGAGTTTGCAAAATCTTCTTCAATTCTATCGGACGTCCAGTATTGTCTTTGTGAGCGTTCGACAGGTTTCGTCGAGTTTGAACAATCCTATCGGACGTCCGATGCTTGCATCCGATCGAGATCAGTGAGCCAGGGGAAATGTCTTATTTCCTTCGGACGTCCGGTGGTAGAATTCTTCATGCGTCCGAAGTTGCGCAATGATTATCGGACGTCCGATCCTGTTTTTACAAGCGTCCGACAGCTTTCAGCAATCTTTGTCCCTTTCAATAGCACTTGATCTTTGAATTTGATTTGCTTCATAGTTGAAAGTATATCTTGAAGAGATATTAGTATAATCCATATGTTTTGTAAACATCAACAGATAGGGACTAAGATTAACAATCTCCCCATTTTTGATGATGACAAAACAATGGATGGAAGAAGAAATAATTGAGACATAAGCTCCCCCTCACTCAATGCATCAAAAAAGTTTTTAAGTGCCAAACTTATAATTTCAGAAAACTCCCCCTTTCACATAACATCCATTTCTCCCTCTTTTTGTCATCATCAGATGAGAGCAATAATAATCCAGCAACAATAATAGAGAATCCAATATTCCAGAGAAATGATATTAGAATTCAACAATCACCAACATACCAACATTTACCAACATATCACAGAGAATTGATATCAAAAGAAGTATCAAATTGAGAAATAGCAAATCATCATTAGATCAGCATCATTCATTTCTCCCTCTTTTTATCATCATAAAAATTCAGTCATATTCAAAAATATCAAGGAAAACTCAGTTCAAAATATCAGAAACATCAAAAGAAAATTGCAAAAGAACATTATGAACAAGAATCTCATCTATCTTACCAATATCTCCTATTCCAATTGTTTTAGTTTTCATGTCATCTCCAAATGTCACTTGCCACAAGACTTTGGCTTGAGTTTTGATGAATTGTGATGAATCACCGGTCATGTGTCTTGAACATTCACAGTCTATGAACCACTTTGCTTCCTTAATAATGTTCACCAAATTCACCTACTCAAGAGATCAAGAACAAATATATGGTACCCAAGAATTTTTGGGTCCTTGAGAGTTTGTGATACCCCGAATTTTAGGACAATGCTTTTCCCTCGTTCTTTTAACATTTCGATTTATTTCTTTTGTTTTGTTTTACAAACATTTGACACTTTAAATTTAAATCAAAACCCTAGTTTTACTTGTGACTAAAGGTTATTATGTAATTGAGTTTATGTATGACAATGCATATTTTATTATATGTAATTATAATGGTTGGGTAGTTAGTAGATTAATGAGGTGTAATTAAACTTGTGGATTTCATTAAATTAGTGATCTATGGAGTTAATTGTAAAGATTAAAAGAAGTTGGGGTCATAGTGTGAGGATTAGCAAAGGAAGTGTATTAGTAACCTTGAAGCTTCTAAGGTCTTCCTAAGCTTAAATTTGATTGGTAGAGGAAAAGTAACCTTTGACCTTAGCTTAAATATCTAAGTTGTTAGTAAATAAGAAGGAAAACAAAGCAAAAACTAAGAGAAAATGGAGAGAGAGGGCCGAGAGCTTCTTGGAGAGAAGAAGAGAAAAGCTTCAACTTTGGGGTCTTGATTTCTTGCTCAATCTTGCAAACTAACCAAAAGATTCATCAAATAATTCATAGAAATTGCTTAGGAAGGTGGAGTGCTATCTTGGAGTGGAGAGTTTTGGTGGTTCAAGCTTCCTAGGGGTTGTTGTACTTCTCCAATTCTAGGTAAGATTGGTTTTAGTTAATGGTTGTGCTTCTTATTAGTTTACAAGTGAAAGTTATGGCTTGTTTAGGAAGATTTCACGATTTTAGTAGTGGTTATAGTAAATTCCAGCCTTCTAGTGTAATTTTCAGCTTTGGTTGTTGAAATGGATGGTTGTTCTTGGTGTTCATGTTGTGGTAATACTTATGCTTAGTGTATGGAAGTGAATTCATGGTTAAAAATTGTTGGGTTTGTAGCATATAAAATTTCGGTCAGCAAGAAAGGCGATTTGTAAGAATTGATTTCCAGTTTTAATGCTGAAATTGTCCTGTTTCTGACCGTGTCTTTTAGTCCATGTTAGAGGCCGAATCAGATTTAGGTCAAAACATAAAAATTGTAGGAAATGATGTTTTATAGCTGCCTACAAAATTTCAGCTCAATCCAAGTACTGTAGCACATGAAAAGACAAAATTACCCTTGCTGC
Organism: Coffea eugenioides; assembly: GCF_003713205.1. Classification (NCBI taxonomy): domain Eukaryota; kingdom Viridiplantae; phylum Streptophyta; class Magnoliopsida; order Gentianales; family Rubiaceae; genus Coffea; species Coffea eugenioides. The sequence continues at coordinate 25,495,987 of NC_040035.1, forward strand.
CATAGGTATAGTTTTGTGGACAGTTTTGACATTTCCTCATTTTGGCTGCGTTTTTCACCTTGATCCGTATCAAATTAGCCTTTGGCCAAAACACGAAACCTTTATCCCTATGTTTCAGCTTTCCAACGTATCTGAAAACACCTCAAACAGAATTGTGTAGCCTGAGTTATTGTCATTTGAATTCAGTACTGACAACCATACTGACAAGGACCTTCTGGTTCTGTAATCTATACTTTTGACCTAGATCAATGGTGAACTGGATTGAGTGGTCTTCATGAAAGTTGTAGCCCTTTGTCTTAGCTTCGAGACGCTACCTAGTACACCTTGATCGGATAACCACATCTCTAGTTATGGTCAAAACCGTGTAACCTATTTTTATACCATTTTCATTTCCGCACACGCGCACATGCATTTCTTTGCCCTTTTTGCCGTCTTCGCCGTTTTAGTCCTTACTTCCATTTGTGACGGTCGGTTGACTAATAGTTGAGTATAATCTTCTGTCACAGGCAGTGGCGAACCGAACGGAGTCGGTGGACCGGTATAAAATGCCTTGATTCGCGCTAACTATTTTGAGTGAGTAATTAGGTTGGTTTACATGATAAATTGTCAATATGATTTGTATATGTTGAATGGGTGATTAGGCGAGGGTGTACTTTATCTCACTCGACCTAAGCCCATTCTCTGTTGTTGACTCAATAAGTTAGAATACATGCTTGGTGCTGAGTAACACCCTTTTGTTGTGTGCTGTTGGGGTGATTACATTACTTGAGTTGAACCCTTTGTGCTGTGTGCTGTTGGGGTGAGTACTTTGTTGAGAGATATCATCTATTGAGAGATTGGATATCTTAGGGCTTGGTTCCAATCCGGTTCCAAGGATAGACGAACTATTCGAGCCAGCCGGGCTTGGTCGAAATTAGTTCCATGCTAACCTTAGGATTTCGTTCTTTGTTAAAGCTTTGTTTAAAGCGAAGTGATTTATTTTGCTCGAGCTGCTGTGTGCTGTTGACTGGCCAACGGGGGTTGATAAGGTGAACGGGAAAAGTAAGTGGAGTCTACGGACCATGAGTATTTTGGTTGACGGAGTGTCAACAGGCGTTCAAGCTCGTGGAATTGAACTGACTTTGAAGCCACCCGTATCCTACCATTGTGATGTTACATTTCTGTCTATTGATGTGAAATATCTTGGTTTACATGTTCATTTGGATGTGATTTTACGTTTTTGTCCCCGATTATTCACTAAGCATATAGCTTACCCCATTCCATTTGTTTTCCTTAGCAGGGGGTACGGGCGAGACGTGAGACTTGTACAGAGTAGTTTAGTTTTGAAATTTTGAATGGTACTCGCGCTAGCTCTCGACTAGGGTTGATTGGACTTGGATTGTAAACACGTTAATGTATTTGGGCGTGTATAAGCCTTGTAACTAGATTTGAGCATCAATATATATATTAAGTTTGAACTTGTTGTGTTACTTATTTGCTATGAATGTAAGTTATTTTCTCGAGTTTCGAGTAAGTGAGTCATGGCGAGAGCTAGGTAGGCGACCCGCCGAACCCTGGGGTACGCCCTAGGGGGAGGTGGGGCCGTCACAGATGGTATCGGAGCTCCTATCGAGCTCGTGCCGGGAGAGGGTTCTCAGAGTGTGGGGATTGACTTGTTAAGTGTGGAACAAATGTCTATTGTTGGGGATATTAGATATGTATGTTGGGTAGGAATCTCAAAAGTGGTTGATTTCCTCTTGAACCTGGCCAGCTCGAGTGGTGAATTATCACATTTTGGATTCTTGGACCCGAGTACCAAAGAGTGATACCTTTAGGATAAAATCGATATCTCGAGTACTATTAGAATAAGTTTGGATGGCAAAAGCCAAAGCACGGGGAATACGAATAATCTGGACTTAGGATATATTGAAGATATTAGTGAGATTGGGGATCCTGATTATTCACGCGTACGTACTTGGTTGTATTTCGTCAAGTTTTGATTAAGTATAGTGCTTGAGCAATACCTAGAGCTAATGTACCGTAGGATGTGTGAATTGCTATGATATGTATATAAAGAAAGTATATTATTTTCAATGTGTTTTGAAAATGCTTTTATTGAATCTTATAGCTATTTTATTTTGCTTATACTTATTTACGAATAACTATATGACTTTACGAATAAATGTATGAACTTCAAGGATGAAATTCTTTTAAGGAGAGGAGATTGTGATACCCCGAATTTTAGGACAATGCTTTTCCCTCGTTTTTTTAACATTTCGATTTATTTCTTTTGTTTTGTTTTACAAACATTTGGCACTTTAAATTTAAATCAAAACCCTAGTTTTACTTGTGACTAAAAGGTTATTATGTAATTGAGTTTATGTATGACAATGCATATTTTATTATAGGTAATTATAATGGTTGGGTGGTTAGTAGATTAATGAGGTGTAATTAAGCTTGTGGATTTCATTAAGTTAGTGATCTATGGAGTTAATTATAAAGATTAAAAGAAGTTGGGGTCATAGTGTGAGGATTAGCAAAGAAAGTGTACTAGTTACCTTGAAGCTTCTAAGGTCTTCCTAAGCTTAAATTTGATTGGTGGAGGAAAAGTAACCTTTGACCTTAGCTTAAATATCTAAGTTGTTAGTAAATAAGAAGGAAAACAAAGCAAAAACTAAGAGAAAATGGAGAGAGAGGGCCAAGAGCTTCTTGGAGAGAGGAAGAGAAAAGCTTCAACTTTGGGGTCTTGATTTCTTGCTCAATCTTGCAAACTAACCAAAAGATTCACTAAATAATTCATAGAAATTGCTTAGGAATGTGGAGTGCTATCTTGGAGTGGAGAGTTTTGGTGGTTCAAGCTTCCTAGGGGTTGTTGTACTTCTCCAATTCTAGGTAAGGTTGGTTTTAGTTCATGGTTGTGCTACTTATTAGTTTACAAGTGAAAGTTATGGCTTGTTTAGGTAGATTTCATGATTTTAGTAGTGGTTATAGTAAATTCCAGCCTTCTAGTGTAATTTTCAGCTTTGGTTGTTGAAATGGATGGTTGTTCTTGGTGTTCATGTTGTCGTAATGCTTATGCTTAGTGTATGGAAGTAAATTCATGGTTAAAAATTGTTGGGTTTGTAGCATATAAAATTTCGGTCAGCAAGAAAGGTGATTTGTAAGAATTGATTTCCAGTTTTAATGCTGAAATTGTCCTGTTTCTGACAGTGTCTTTTAGTCCATGTTAGAGGCCGAATCAGCCTTAGGTCAAAACATGAAAGTTGTAGGAAATGATATTTTATTTTATTTTATTTTTCGAAATGATAGGAATATATATTACTTGACCAAAAGGTATTTACACCCGAGCAAAGGCTCGATACATTCGCTGTGCATCTAGCACATTAGATTGGGATTAACCCATTCTGTATCTTGATGACTGCTCAAAGCTTGAGCACTAAACTGGAAACTAAGATCATTAGTGTTGCCTATGTCTAGGTAGAAGGAGCACTTGTAAAACATGGAGCTCAGCTCACGGATATCTTGCACCACGGTTACAATTCTTTCTGCCAATGGTTTTGTCTGCTGGATTTGTTGTAGCAAATTTTTGTCAGGAACACCTATGTTAATCAAACGCCAACCTTGTTCGGCGGCTGCCTTAATTTGGGCTAGCTTGACACCTTCAGCCAGATCTTGAAGTTGGCTATCCACTGCCCTTTCTTTCATCCCCCAAGCCAATAATTCCTGTTGTGTTCCATCATACGCTACAATGCCATACCCAACGATATTGTCCTCTTTACTCCATTGCACTGCTATTCTCAGTGTTATTCCTGCACCTGTGGCATGCTCTGGCTGCTCTTCTTCTTGGTCCCTTTGTTGCTGAGCTACTGCTATCTTCCCATCCCTCCAATGCCTAGCTTTCCCTGTTGCATTTTCAAATTCCCCCCAAGCTCTGCATGCTTTGTTTATAATTGCAGCTGGGTCCCTGTCTTTGTTGTTGAAAACATTGTTGTTCCTACTTTTCCAGATCTGCCACAATATATATGCCGTAAGGCCTATATGATCTTTCCCTTGTATCCTATATCTAGCTTCAGAAACTCCTGCCCACCAGTCTTTGAATTTATCCGCTCTGTATGCAATACCATCCCAATGGATAGGAGCCAATTTCCAAATGTCCTGTACTTTGCTGCATTTAAGTAGCATGTGTTCCAGTGTTTCCACCTCTTCACCGCATACAGAACATATTGGATCTCCCCTTTTGATTCTCCTCCATATTAGCTCCTTGACTGGTACCGCATCTGAGAGACATTTCCAAATGAACATCTTAACTTTGTAGCTGATGTTTAAGCTCCACAGAACCTTCCACACTTGCTGGCTCACTGAGTTAAAACTCGTTTCCACTCCCTCACCTTCTTTCCTAATCACTTCCTCCTTCTTTTCCATTTCCATTTTGTATCCACACTGCACCGTGTACTCCCCATTTATGTTCCTTGTCCAGAAGGTGTTATCATATCTTCCCGTGATGCTGATTGGGATTTTCAAAATATTATGTGCATCCTCCTTACAAAACGTCTTGAAAATGAGTGGTCTATTCCACCTGAAGTTACTGATCAAGTCAGCAACTTTGTCAAGTTTGCATCCTTGTGGTTTGGCTGTAACAGGTTTCCCTTTGCCATTGCTTAGGATCCATTAGTCGTTCCAAATGCTGGTTTTTTTCCTATTTCCTATGCGTCTTCTTACTCCCCTCCATATAGCCTCTCTACTGCTCATAACACTTTGCTAGAACCATGATGCGTTCTTTGGGGCTTTGCTCTCCTGGATGCAGCTGTTAGGGAAATACTTTGCCTTTAGCACCTTGCTAGACAACAGATTTGGATTCCTTATGATTCTCCAAATCTGTTTGGCTAGCAAGGCTCTATTAAAGCTTTGTAAATCCTTAAACCCGAGGCCACCATTCTTCTTCTCCTTGGTCAACTTCTCCCAAGCCACCCAATGAATTTTGCCTTTGTTGTCTTGCTCACCCCACCAGAATTTTGATAGAAGTGAACAGATATCTTTACATAACCTGCAACGCAATTTGAAACAAGACATAGTGTAAGTGGGTATGGCCATTGAGACTGCTTTGATCAAGATTTCTTTCCCAGCTGAGCTTAGCAATTTGGATTTCCAGTTTTGCATTCTACGTTCAATGTTTTCCTTGATGTATCCGAACAATTGCTTCTTCGATCTGGTGACCACCATTGGGAGTCCCAAGTATTTCCCTTGAGCTACTTGTTGAATTCCCTCCAGCTTGCTGCATACCGCCTCCTTAGATTTCTGGTTGACATTTTTGCTGAAGAAGGCGCTAGACTTGTCGAGGTTTATCATTTGTCCTGATGCTTGTTCGTAGCTCCTCAAAATTTTTGTCAGTTCGTGTGCTTCTTGACATGAGGCCTTGCAAAAAATTAGCGAATCATCCGCAAAGAAAAGATGGGTTACTGAAGGGCCTCGTCTACTGATCTTGATTCCACTTATCCTTCCTTCTTGAGCTGCATTTTTTAGAAGGTTAGACAAGCCTTCAGAACATATGAGGAAGAGGTAAGGTGACAAGGGGTCGCCCTGTCTGATCCCTCGTTGAGGTGTGATATACTCTTTGCATTCGCCATTTATATTGAAAGAAAATGAGACTGTTCTAATGCAATTCATAATCCAATTTATCCACCTCTCACAAAACCCCATTTTGCTCATAATAGCTTGTAAAAATTCCTATTCAACTGTATCGTTGGCTTTCGACATATCCAGCTTCACAGCCATATAACCATCCTTCCCAAGTCTTTTATTCTTAAGGAATTGCAAATATTCATGGGAAATGATAATGTTATCAATGATGTGCCTCCCAGGTATAAATGCTGATTGATTGATGCTAATGCAGTTATTGAGAACAGGCTTTAGTCTATTTACAATGATTTTGGTTATAGCTTTATACACGACATTGCAAAGACTAATAGGTCTATATTGCTTAATGTTTGTAGGACAGGGAATTTTAGGAATGAGGGAAATGATTGTATGATTAATAGCTTTAAGCATAAAACCAGAATGGAAGAAACTTTGAATAGCATTTACCATGTCTCCTTTGATAATTTCCCAAAATTTTTGGAAAAATAAAGGGGTCATACCATCGGAGCCAGGAGCTTTATTGCAATCCATAGTGAAGAAAGCATTTTTGATCTCTTCTTCTGTCACTTCCCTGGTTAGCTCCCTGTTCATTTCTGCCATGATAGTAGTTGGGATCCCCTCTAGTACCTCCTGAGCATTACTATCTGAAGACTTGGCGAAGAGGTTCCTGTAGTAGTCAGCAATCACTTTCCCAGTTTCTTCTTCGGATTCAGTCCAGCCACCATTCTCCCTTTGGAGCCTTTGCAATCTGTTTTGTTTCCTTCTTCCATTTACCTGTGCATGGAAGTATTGGGTATTCCTGTCTCCTTCTTGCAACCATTTGAGCCTGGCTTTTTGACTCCAATAGATTTCCTCCTCATTATAAGCCTCTAGCAGTTGTGTCTTCAGGCCGGCCACCTTTTCTCTCTTGTTGTCCATAGCAGATTTTCTAGTCTGGTCTAGTTGCTTTTTGAGGTTATCTATCTTGTCCTTGGAGTTTTTGTGAATGCTGTTACTCCACTTAAGCAAGGCTACTCTACAGTTCCTCAATTTTGATTGCACTTGGTACATCCGAGAACCTTCAATATTTCCCTTCCAAGCTCCTTTGATGACCTCAGCTATATTCTCATGTTGTAGCCACCAAAAACAACCTTCTTTTTTTCCTCACAACCGTAGGCTTAGTGTCTATCATCAAGGCGCAATGATCTGAGGCATATGTTTTAATGTGAGAGCATTTCACACTCTCAAACTCCAGGTTCCAATCTGCACTACTCATGGCTCTATCTAGCCTTTGCATGATTTCGCCTTCATTTCCCCAGTTATTACACCATGTCCACGGCTGCCCTTCGAATCCCATATCCACCATCTGATTTGTACTTATGAAGTTCCTGAAGTCATTGAAGCTCCACTCAGCTCTACCTCTTCCTCCCTACTTTTCTGAATTTGATGTGATATCGTTGAAATCCCCAGCTATCAACCATTTGTTTCCCCAGCTATCAACCATTTGTTTCCCTATAGTTGTCTCCTCCAATTCACTACCCTCTATTGCTCTTTCCTTATAGCATTGTTACCGTTTGCGTAGATGCCAATCAGCCACCAAATGCACTTATTTTCCTGGTCCTCAATCTTGGCTTCCACAGTGAAGGAAGTGTGTTGCACTTGCAAAATTTTAACATCTGAGTCCCAAAACAATGCCATTCCCCCTGCCTTATTCATTGCTTCCACCACATAGCAGCAGTCATAGTTAAGTATTTTTTGTATTTTTTCCATATGTTTTGATTTATTTTTTGTCTCACTTAGAAACAAAATGTTTGGGGAGAGGAGTTTTTTATACTCCTTCAGATGGGGAATTGTCAAGGGGCTCCCAGCACTTTGGCAATTCCACACCATCACTCTCATTGGTAGTTGGGGACCCAGATCAGGCCGGTTCCCATCCCCTCTTCTTGTGTCTCGCTCCCCCCACCCGGGCTATCCTTTTTGTTCCTCTTTGACCCCTACCCCATATTATCCACTTCTAGTTGTTCCTCCTCAGTCAGACAAACCTTTCGTTTACTCAGCACAGGTTGAGCCATACTGTTCCTGTCAATCTGTTTTAATGCTCTCCTACCTCTTCCTCGTAGAGTTCTTGTAGACCCTCTAACCTTCAATTCTTGAGGTTGTCCTATTCCTTGTTGACTACTTCCAATGTTCTCATCAAAAGTTCTAATCTGTAACAACTCATTGATGCACTTCTGTTTCTCCATAATCTGGTTGCAATCCGTGTTTTATAGGCTCATTGATGCACTTCTGTTTCTCCATAATCTGGTTGTAACAACTCAGCACAAGAAATGATGTTTTATAGCTACCTATAAAATTTCAGCACAATCCGAGTACTGTAGCACATGAAAAGACAAATTTACCCTTGCTGCCATAGGTATAGTTTTGTGGACAGTTTTGACATTTCCTCATTTTGGCTGCATTTTTCACCTTGATCCGTATCAAATTAGTCTTTGGCCAAAACACGAAACTTTTAGCCCTATGTTTCAGCTTTCCAACGTATTCAAAAACACCTCAAACGGAATTGTGTAGCCTGAGTTATTGTCATTTGAATTCAGTACTGACAACCGTACTGACAAGGACCTTCTGGTTCTGTAATCTGGACTTTTGACCTAGATCAATTGTGAACTGGATTGAGTGGTCTTCATGAAAGTTATAGCCCTTTGTCTTAGCTTCGAGACGCTATCTAGTACACCTTGATCGGATAATCACATCTCTAGTTATGGTCAAAACCGTGTAACCCATTTTTATACCATTTCCATTTCCGCACACGCGCACATGCATTTCTTTGCCGTTTTTGCCGTCTTGGCCGTTTTAGTCCTTACTTCCATTTGTGACGGTCGGTTGACTGATAGTTGAGTATAATCTTCTGTCACAGACAGTGACGAACAGGATGAAGTTGGTGGACCCGTATAAAGTGTCATGATTTGCGCGCTAACTATTTTGAGTGAGTAATTGGGTTGGTTTATGTGAGAACCCTCACTTTAAACCATAATTTTCCTTAATTACATGCCTTATTCTAAGATCTAGACCACAAATTATAGGCCCTTGCATTACATTCCTTATGTGTTACAACATTTCCCATGCATTACATTTCATTTCCTTTTACTTGAAGTAAAACATTTTCTTGAGTTGGTTTTTAAATAATTCACCACTTGTATTTTACCAAGTGTTCTTTTATTAGTGGTAGGGACTTTACATGAAGGATTAGAGGTATTAAACAAGTATTGGTACATTTGGAAAGGTTAAAATATCATTAGTCAAAGATTAAGGGAGGATTGGACGAGAATGGGGCCAAGTGGCAAAACCCTAGCCATGGATCTTGTTTGACTAAAGGTTAGAAGATAATTTAAACCATCTTGAAGCTTTCTTTCCCTTAGGTTGGCCGAACTTCATAGCTCCAAAAAGAAAAAGAGAGAGCTCCATATTCTTGCTTTCTAACCCTAGATGATCAAGAGTAAAAACCAAAAGAGAAAGATCTTGAGTTAGTGAGAAACTTTCCTCCAACCCTAAGTGCTTGATTCAAGCTTGAAGCTTTCATTTTGGTGGATTGATTTGGTGGTTCAAACTTCCTACAAGAAAGGTAAATATTCTTTAAATGATAGTTTTATGGTGTTTTATCATGTACTTTAAGTTTTAATGGTAAACTACAAGTTGTTTGGTTGAGATTTGGGGTTAATCTCTTGGACTAAACAAGTAATAGTTGAATTAGTTAGTATGCCTACCAAGTGTTTGATGAAATGTTTGAACCTTGTTCATGGTTGTTTATGAAGTATTTACATGTTTTAAACCTCTTTTGAGTTAGATTTAACACTTGATATGTTGTTTAAATGAAAATCATTAAAGGATGAAGGTTGGATGAATAGAGGAAATTGTGGACTGTTTTCATCTCCTTGGCTGACCGGTTTGAGAAGGAAGGGTTTCTTCTTGATTTTTGTGATTTATTTACACCTTAATCATGCCTAAGAAACTGGGTTAGAGATTGGTTAAGCTCATGTGTGAATTGGAATGAAATTTGAGCAAGTAAGGTAGTGGTTTGGTCTATATAGTGGACTGGTTTGGTTTTCTTGATGGCTAGGCTGCTATGGTCATTCTTATTCATGTTGATGTATTATTTTGAACTCCAATGGTCCTAGGTGATGTGACCCCTGCATATGAACATTTGAGAACTAATTTGGGTGAATTTAGACCAAAACAAACGAAGATAACACCAAGAACTAATGTAGTTTTGCTTGAGGTTGGGGCTGATCCAGGGTTGGAAAAACAGCCGACATGTCCGAGCTATTAGTACTGCTAGGAGATGAACTATAGTATGTAATTGGTACAATTGGAAATCCCTTCGAGTCTAGTTTCCAACGCCGCTGACGGAACGTAATTCCGACCTTCCTACAGTGAGATATAGCCATTTTACCGAGACTGCGCGGGCGCGACTGTTTTACCCGCGAAGAACATTTTAAGCTTGAATGAAACTTTTCTTTTGCCCAACTTTCATGCACTTATTGAACTTGTTTTCTCATGAACTTTTACTGTATTTTGGGCCTAATTTGCATGATGAATTGAGTGACTTTAACCACTCATTTGGTCACTTAATGAGCCTACAATTGAGTGGGAAATAAACCTAATTTGTTAACGATTTCACTCATTGCCCTAGGATTGGGAAACGAAGGTGGTCGTAACTGAGATACTTGACGTTTGACTACTGCATTGCTTGATAGGTGAGTGTTCCACTACCTGCTACCTGTAATGTGGAATATCTGAATACTTGAAATACTTGATTTGCGACTGTTTGCGCCAAACACTGTTTTGATAAAAATGGAGACGAGGGTGTACTTTATCATACTCGTTCTCTGGCCTGTGTAATTGGTTTACTGTATGAACTTGAATTAGTTAATCCTGTATGCGGACTTGTATATTTATGTGCATGTGAATTGAGGTCCTCTGGTGAGGTATAGCCGTTGTGCTAGCCTGTTGTGTTGTCCAGCACCGCCAGGGACGAAATCCTGAATTGAGGTCCTCTGGTGAGGTATAGCCGTTGTGCTAGCCTGTTGTGTTGTCCAGCACCGCCATGGATGAAATCTTGAATTGAGGCCTTTGGTGAGGTATAGCCACTGTGCTAGCCTATTGTGTTGTCCAGCGCCGCCAGAGACGAAATTCCCGACTTGGGACTCAGTTATGTCCTAAAATTCTGGTATACTTGAGTATTACCATTCCTGTTCCTATTTGGCATTCGGGCCCCGGTAGGGGGTTGACTGGTGGACGGAGATCGGTGCAAGTGGTGTTCTACGGATTTTATATTTTGTGTACACAAGTGTTGACGGAGAGTCAACGGAGGCATTTATGATCAAGCTCAAGTGGATCTTTGGCTTTTGAAAGCCACCCGTATCCTTGAATTGAACTGTGTTTAAACTGTCATTCTCCTGTATGATGTTTATTTGATCATTTTGTACCCTTATTTGGCTATGTGATTACTTGCTTTACTTGGAACCTCACTGGGCTTTATCTCACCCCACTCCCTTTGTTTTCCTTAACAGATCGGGGATGGACTAACGGTCAAGAGCTTTCTTAGCTTTATTTTGCTTGGACTTGTAACCCTTTTGTTAAGATGACTTTACTTTTGACTCTTGTAAGTTTGGATTCATAAGTTCGTTTTATGTTACGTAATTGTAGTATGGAGTGGTAAGTGTGACTTTTAGTTTGACATTTTAAGTTTGGAAAGTTGGCTTGACGATTATGTGCCATTAGGGTTTGTGCGCTTAAATTTGAAGTTATTTCACCAGTTATTTTTAAGTTATTAGTTCTTTGATTGACCGAGCCCCGGCGAGAGTTGGGCAGGCAGTCCGCTGATACCCTATGGTTCACTCTAGGGAGAGGTGGGGCTGTCACAGTTTATATAATAAATTGTCAATATGATTTGTATATGTTGAATGGGTGCTTAGGCGAAGGTGTACTTTATCTTACTCGACCTAAGCCCATTCTCTGTTGTTGACTCAATATGTGAGAATACATGCTTGGTGCTGAGTAACACCCTTTTGTTGTGTGCTGTTGGGGTGATTACACGACTTGAGTTGAACCCCTTGTGTTGTGTGCTGTTGGGGTGATTACACGACTTGAGTTGAACCCCTTGTGCTGTGTGCTGTTGGGGTGAGTACTTTGTTGAATACTTTGTTGAGAGATATTATCTATTGAGAGATTGGATATCTCAGGGCTTGGTTCCAACCCGGTTCCAAGGATAGACAAACTATTCGAGCTAGTCGGGGTTTGGTCGAAATTAGTTCCATGCTAACTTTGGGATTTCATTCTTTGTTAAGGCTTTGTTTAAAGCTAAGTGATTTATTTTGCTCGAGCTGCTGTGTGCTGTTGACTGGCCAGCGGGGGTTGATAAGGTGAACGGGGAAAGTAAGTGGAGTCTACGGACCATGAGTATTTTGGTTGACGGAGTGTCAACAGGCGTTCAATCTCGGGGAATTGAACTGGCTTTGAAGCCACCCGTATCCTACCATTGTGATGTTACATTTCTGTCTATTGATGTGAAATATCTTGGTTTACTTGTTTATTTGGATGTGAGCTTATATGTTTACCCCTGATTACTCACTAAGCATATAGCTTATCCCATTCCATTTGTTTTCCTTATCAGGGGGTACGAACGAGGCGTGAGACTTGTACAGAGTAGTCTAGTTTTGAAATTTTGAATGGCACTCGCGCTAGCACTCGACTAGGGTTGATTGGATTTGGATTGTAAACACGTTAATGTATTTGGGCGTGTATAAGCCTTGTAACTGGATCTGAGCATCAATGTATATATTAAGTTTGAACTTGTTGTGTTACTTATTTGCTATGAATGTAAGTTATTTTCTCGAGTTTCGAATGAGAGAGCCCTGGCGAGAGTTGGGCAGACGATCCGCCGAACTCTGTGGTACGCCCTAGGGGGAGGTGGAGCCGTCACAGAGTTAGCAACATGTCTAACTATCCACATGCATTTCATGCCATTCCTCATATTTTTCATGTGACCAACTTGACAACAGAAACTACACATAGTCTGGGAATTGCTTACATAAACAGGTTTAACAAATCTGACTTGCCTTCTTCTATAAATGGTAAATTCGTTTGCATTAGAATTCAACATTTTCTTATGAATGTCAAAGTTAGGTTTTGGTTCATTCCTTTGAAAACAAACTTGTTTCTTGTTTTTAAGCAATTCATTTAGATCATCCATTCTTCTTTTCAAACTACTTTGTTTCTTTTTGAACAACTCACAAAACTTTGTTTTTCAATCAAGTTCAGCACATAGATCAGTCTTAACTTTTTTTAAGTTATCATTTTCAGTTTTCAGCTTCTTATTTTCTTGAAAAATGCGTGTATTGTTCTGAAAAAGAAAACTAATTTTGTGTTTCAATTCCTTGTTTCTAACATAAAATTCTTTCAAACTATCATGCAATTTTTTAACGAAAGATTCAAGATCATCATCAGTTTCATCATCACTATCAAATTGAGAGTTACAAGTTGTTACCTCATCATCTCTAATGGCCATGAAAGCCAATTGAGCAGATTCTTCTTCCTCTTCAATTTCATCGTCGGAGTTGCACTCATTTCATGTGAATTGAAAGTTGTTGAATCTTGATTTTCTTTCAGCTTTCCTTTTCTTCATTGGACACTCACTCACGTAGTGTCCAGGTTGGTCGTATTCAAAGCATTTATCAGTTTGCTTTTTATTGAACTCTTGCTTCCCTTTGTTTCTTGTATTGCTGAACTCATTAGAATCTGAATTGCTAGGTCCTCCTCTTCTAAATCTCCTTTTGTTGAGGATTCTCTTGAAACTTCTTGTGATGAGAGCAAGATCACTGTCATCAACTTCCACATCTTCTCCATCCAATGAGGCCGAATCATCTTCATCTTGAGATGCTTTTAGAGCAATGCTCCTTCTTACCTTTGCATCTTCATGCTCTTGTACCTTAGTCTTAAGTTTCAGTTCATAAGAAGTCAGAGAATTAATAAGTGATTCAATAGGCATAGTATTCAAATCTTTAGTCTCTTCAATAACAGTCATTTTACTTTCCCAATCTTTGGACAAGGTATTCGGGATTTTTCTATTTTTCTCACCTAGAGAGTATTCTTTTTCCAACACTTCTAAATTCTTAATGAGATCATTGAATTTACAACACATTTGATCAATATTTTCTGAGGCTCCATCTTAAACGACTCCTGTAAGGCCCAAAGACAACCTAAGAGGGGGGTGAATTAGGTTGATTAAAATCTTAATCAAATTTATGTAATTTTTGCTTAATAAAAAATTTACCTTCTTTTCTAGTAATGATCAATCAAGTAGATTAGAAGAAGAGAGCAATATTGATTCGAAAAACAAGTATAGATAAGCAATGAGAATTTTATCAAACAAAAAAGAATAAGATAGAATATCAAACCGATTGTCTACCAAGCTTTCCTCAAACTTGAAGACCAATCACTAGGTTGAACAACTTCTCTTTGATGAAAGATGATCAACTAGATGTACAATGGAGGGAGCACTTCCTCCTTGCCCTAAGCCTCACTTAGTCAAGCTAAGAAGTTTTACAATCACTCAGATAACCCTCAACAAAGCTACACTAATGAAACTTTCAACCACAAGAGAAAAGCTCACAAGAAATTCACACCACTTGGAGAACAAATCTAGCTTTGGAGACTATTTTCTAGCTAAAATATCTCTTGAGATCTTGTAAACAAAGTGTGCAAAAGTCCTCTTCTGAATCAGAATCGTTTGTATTTAAAGGGAGCCAAAAATGGGCTTCATTAATACTTCCAACGGATAGAAGGCAGATGAAGAGTCAGCTAGCCATTGGAGCTGTCGGACGTCCGACGTCTTAGTCATCGTCCGATCTCATCGTCCGAAAATCAGTCAAGTTGTTGTTCGGATGTCCGATGGTATTTTATCGTCCGAGCTTCTGTGTCCGAACGTCGTCCAGAGAGTTATCAAATCTTCATGGAATTTTTAGGACGTCCGATGAGATTGATGTGCGTCCGAAGCATGCGTCCGATCCTTCAGGACGTCCGATGCTTCCTTACGAGCGTCTGACAGAGTCTTGGCAGAGAGTCATCAACATTTTGTGGAATTTTTAGGACGTCCGACACGTTCGATGTGCGTCCGAGGAGTACGTCCGATCTATCCGGACGTCCGATGCTTCCTCACGAGCGTCCGACAGAATCTTCTTCTTAATGATATTCATCCTTTCGGACGTCCGACCAATTCCTTAGGACGTCCGACATGAGTGTCCTGTTTTTGCTTTTTCTTTTGGTTGATTTTCATTTCTTGACATATTCGTACCTGATTCTTTGATAGGCAAAAAACACTTATATTTGAAGAGAGTTAAATAAACATTTCAAAGTCCTTTGTGATCATCAAAACCAAGAATAACATTCTTCCCCTTTTTGATGATGACAAAACAAAGGTTTGAAATGAGATTTGATGATTGCAATAAAAACTCCCCCTTTCTCAATAGACAAGAACTCCCCTTTACTTAGTGAATCATAAAAAATTTTTAAAAAATTCCCCCTCACTTGGCTGCCCAACCGAATTAAACAATTATCCAAAATATGACAATTAAGCAGCCAACATCCAACATTTTACCAATTCAATCAATCAACCAATCCAAATTTGATCAAATCATCAATCAATCAATCATCAATCATCAATCAATCCAGTCCTCTCCCCCTTTTTGTCATCACAAAAGGGCAATCAATCACATCCATCTCATCCACAAACATCATTCAAAAATACTTAAACATCCACACAATCATCCACAAAATTCATTACATCCACACAATCATCATTCAAAATACTTAAACATCTATCAAACAGTACCAAAAGAAACATAAACATAATCATAACCAAATGTTGAATTCATCTACATATCCATTGTTGAACATCACAAACACATGAAATAAACAAAATGCAAATGTCCTAAATGGTGAACTATGTGGATCCAGGTGTTCTTCGAGAGAGCTGATATTGGGAGAGGTCCTCCTCTTCAGTTTCTTCATCATCTGCAGCAGCCTCTTCAACTGGTGCCTTGCCTTTATCTGATGTGGAAGGGCCATGAGGAGTCACAGGAGTTGATGAACCAGGGTCTGGAATTGATGAGCTTGGATCAGTGGGGTGTGGTTCTTTGTCATGGGAAACTTCCTCAACCACAGGTGGGGGAAAAAGAAGGTTCTTTTTGTCTAGGAAGGCTGTTTGTTGCTCAGAGGACATGGTGAGCATTAGACCATATTCTAGAAGAAGAACATGCTGTTTGAGTTCACGAAGGAACTCAATCACTTCATCATTGGAGGAGGAAGATGCCTTAGTGGCAGACTTCCTGGGATGAATGGGAGTGAGTGAAACAGATGAAGGATCATGTGCAGTCTTAGACCTTTGTTCACTAGATGATGCCCCCTTATAAGCCCACAGATTATCTTTAAAAACAAGATTTTTCCTTTCAAAATATCCTTTGGTAAAGGCATAAGAAGATGATTCTTTGGGAGAAACACCTAGAATTGGAACTTTGTAAAACTCAAAAATCTTTTGAAGAAACTTTCCATAAGCTAATTTCTGCGAGAATCAGTGGCATAGCGAAGTAAAAACTTGCACATGACAAAACCAAAATCAATACGAATTTTTTCTCGAAAACAGTAAAAGAGATACAACTCCATTTTTTTTACATCAGTTCTATGGCCATCAGTGGGTACAAGCAGGTTTGAAATGATTGAAAAGGCAATTAGATTCATAGGAGCAAGATCATTCAGTTTAGCATCAGCAGGGGAGGAAAAACTTCTTTTAAAATAAGTCAACATTTTAGCCCCATCAAAATGATTATCAGCAGTAGGGTGCTCTTCATAGGAAAAGAAATTTGCAATTTTATCCTTGCATCCACGTTCAATGGTAGTATTTAAAATGGAATTCACAGTTTCAGAATCAAAGACTAAGTCTACCCTATTAACCCTGGACATGATCTCAGTTTGGTCAGTGCCTTTCCTAAGATTGGCAAAAAATTGATGCAGCATTTCAGGATAATAGACATTGGGCATAGAAATGAGATGTGACCATTTCTGGAAAGCAAATAGACTCAGAATGGATTCTAAACCTATGTGGCGAAATTCAGACGAGTTTACAGTTCGTTGAGGGATGACACCTTTCTGGGATATCCATGAGTGTTTGTCTTTTGTAGCATCATCAAAGAATGTAGGGAGTGTGGCTGATTTTGGAGGCGGTTGAGAAGAGGTTCCCTATCCAGATTCAGGCTGAGAGGTGGGTTGTGGAGTAGGCCGCGACATTTGACCCTTTACGGCACCTCTCTTGAAGCGTTTGGATGAACGTTTGACCGTAGGAAGATCCTCATCCTCATTCCTGAGTGGATGCTTGCGTCCGGCAGTAACCTTTCCTCCTCTTAGATTCACCATTGTGTGAAATGTGTGGAATGAAGGATGCAAATGATGCACACAGTAGTAGGGAAGTGAATCGCACAGAAATTATGGGACAAAAAGACCTTGAACAAGATTTGACAGAGTGGTTATGAGAAAGTAGGGTTTTGAGGGAAATTTGGGACTTTACGAAATGTTATGCGATTCGGTGAAATGATCAGGAGAAACGAGTCGCAATCGATCAGGAAAAGTTTTGGTTGAGTCAATTTGGGAATGAGAGCATCAGAATGGTATGAATTTGAGACTGAGAGATGAGAGAGTTCTCGTCCGAGAGGAAATAGAAGAAGAAGAGTTTGAAGGAAATGAGGAAGAAAGTTACTTTAAAAAGTGTACCGTTGCACTGTCGGACGGCCGAACGAAGTCGTGCGTCCGACATCTTCGTCCGAACAGGTGTTTTCTGGAAAAAAATAGCTGAAGAACATTATCGAACGTCCGTTAATCTTCTTTCGGACGTCCGAAGACTTTGAGAAATTTTAAGATGATTTTTCGATTATTTCCAATTTTGATCTTAGATGAATGAACTGATCTAATGGCAAAGCTTTGGTAAAAATATCAGCAAATTGATCTTTAGAACAAACATAATTTACACAAATTTCACCTTTTTGAACAAGATCTCGAATAAAGTGATGCTTTATATCTATATGCTTTGTCCTAGAATGTTGAATTGGATTTTTGGTCAAATTAATAGCACTAGTATTATCACAGAATATAGGCATGCAGTCATATAACAATCCAAAATCATTCAAGGTATGCTTCATCCATAAAAGTTGAGCACAACATGCACTAGCGGCAATATATTCCGCTTCGATTGTAGACAAAGATATTGCATTTTGCTTTTTGCTAAACCAAGAAACTAAGCAATTACCAAGAAAGTGACAAGTTCCACTAGTACTTTTTCTCTCCACACGACAGCCACCAAAATCCGCATCCGAATATCCATATAAAGCAAATTCACAAGATCTAGCATACCAAAGACCATAGTCTAATGTACCTTTCAAACACCTAAAAATTCTTTTAACAGCATTTAAATGTGATTCTTTTGGACAAGATTGAAATCTAGCACACAAGCAAACAGCAAACATAATATCAGGTCTACTTGCGGTTAAATAGAGTAAGCTTCCGATCATACCTCTATAGTGCTTTTCATCCACATGATTACCTTCTTCATCTTTGTCAAGTTTTGTAGAAGTGCACATTGGAGTTCCAACTTGCTTTGAGTCTTCCATGCCAAACTTTTTCAGCAATTCCTTGGTATATTTTGCTTGATTTATAAAAATTCCCTCAAGGGCTTGATGTATTTGAAGTCCAAGGAAGAAATTTAATTCTCCCATCATACTCATTTCAAATTCACTTTGCATAGTGGTGGAAAAATCCTTGCATAGATACTCATTAGTAGCACCAAAAATAATATCATCAACATATATTTGCACAATAAGAAGGTCATTTAACACTTGCTTAGTAAACAGTGTGGTGTCCACAAAACCTCTTTTGAAACCATTTTCAATCAAGAAACCACTTAATCTTTCATACCAAGCTCTTGGAGCCTGTTTTAAACCATATAATGCTTTTGATAGTTTAAACACATGACTTGGAAATTTTATATTTTCAAAACCGGGAGGTTGATCCACATATACTTCTTGATCAATAAAACCATTTAAAAAGGCACTTTTAACATCCATTTGAAACAATTTGAAACCTTTGATACAAGCAAAAGCAAGAAGCATTCTAATAGATTCTAATCTTGCTACGGGAGCAAATGTTTCATCAAAATCAATTCCTTCTTCTTGTGCATATCCTTTAGCAACTAATCTGGCTTTATTCCTTATAACAACACCTTTATCATCCAATTTATTTCTAAATATCCACTTTGTGCCAATGATAGGTTGATTTTGAGGTCTATCAACAAGTGTCCAAACCTTATTTCTCTCAAATTGGTTAAGTTCCTCTTGCATAGCCAAAATCCAGTTATCATCCTTTAAAGCATCATTGATATTTTTGGGTTCAAAAAGAGAAACTAAAGCAAAATTGTCTATCAATATTCTAGATGAAGAACGAGTCTTTACCTTTTCGGATGGATCACCAATTATAAGCTCTCTTGGATGATTTTGGCTGAATTTCCAAGCATTGGGAAGGTCTTTGACTGAATCATCATTCTCATCTTCATCACCCTTTTTCTTGATCATTATGAGCTTCATCCATCATTTCCATTGCTGCTGGTTTAGAAATTCCTTCATCACCAATTTTCAGCTTTTCCATTCCTTCACGAACACCTACATCATCATCCTCACACGACCTTTTGGAATTATCATCATTATTTTCATCAAATGTTATGTGAATGGCTTCTTCTATCACAAGAGTCCTTCTATTAAAGACTCTATATCCTCTTTTGTTCTCACAATAACCCAAAAATATTCCTTCATCAGATTTTTTCTCAAACTTACCAAGATGTTCCTTTAAATTTAAAATAAAACATTTACAACCAAAGACTTTGAAATATCCAACCGTAGGTTTTTTATCAAAAATCAGTTCATAAGAAGTCTTATTCAAGATGGGTCTCAAAAGGATTCTGTTCATCACATAACATGCAGTGTTTACCGCTTCAGCCCAAAGGTATTTTGGCAAACTACATTCACTCAACATAGTTCTAGCAGCCTCTTGTAGTGTCCTATTTTTCCTTTCTACAACACCATTTTGTTGTGGAGTTCTAGCAATTGAAAACTCATGTGTTATGCCATTATGATCACAGAAATCTGGAAAACCACAATACTTGAATTCCGTTCCATTATCACTTCTAATCCTAACAATTTTTAAGCCAAGCAGATTTTGCACTTTAGCAAACAATGAAGTGAAATTCTTGAAGGCATCATCCTTATGAGCAAGAAATATCACCCAAGTATATCTAGAATAATCATCCACAATCACAAAGCAGTATTTCTTACCTCCCAAGCTAGTGATTTGAGTAGGACCAAATAAGTCAAGATGCAAGAGTTCTAAAGGTTTAGAAGTTGAAACACACTTCTTTGGTTTAAAAGAAACTGTTGTTTTCTTTCCAAATTGACAAGCATCACAAATTTTATCCTTTTCAAAACAGATTTTTGGCAAGCCTCTAACCAGCTCCTTTTTCGAAATTTTCTTTAGTAAATCCATGTTAAAATGACAAAGTCTCCTATGCCACAACCAAGGATCTTCATTTGAAGCTTTAAGACATTTGAAGCTAGAAGAATCAATTTTATCAAGAACCACAATATATATGTCGTTAAACCTCTTACCTTTGAACACAACATTATATTTGGAATCAAGCACAATGCATTCATGCTTTTTAAACAACACATTCAAGTCTTTATCACACAATTGACTAACACTAAGCAAGTTATAACCTAAATTATCAACTAAGAGCACATTATGAACAAAAGTTTCACCATCCTTACCAACATCACCTATTCCAATTGTCTTAGCTTTCACATCATCACCGAATGTCACCTTTCCACTTGATTTTGATTTTAGCTTTATGAACAAAGAGGGATCACCGGTCATATGCCTTGAGCAGCCACTATCAATAAACCATTTGGACTTGTTTGAGCCTTTTTCCTGAAAAGAGAAAATTTTTGGTACCCTTTTTAATTTTTGGGTCCACAATAGTTAGCATTGTATCTCACTAACCATATGCATTTCATCCCTTTGTTCAGATTTCTTTTCACATAGCAATTTCCTTTCAAATGCCCTTTTTGACAACAAAAATCACACATAATGGAAGAGTCCTTAACATGTACTGGTTTGACATATCTCAATCCATTTCTTCTATATGTTGTGAAACCATGTGCATTTTTGTTGCGTGCTAATGTTCTTTGATGAGCAGTAAGAAAGGTAGATGACATGTTCTTTTTGAGAAAATATTGTTTTCTTGCTTTCAAAGTCTCATCCAAGTTGTCCATTCTTTTCTTCAAATCACCATGTCTTTCCTTCAGCATTTTACAAATATTTGTCTTTCTATCAAGTTCATTTTGAACATTAAATCCGGCTCTTACAAGACAATCATTGTCAGTCTTTAGTTGTTTATTTTGTTGAAGAAGACTTGTATTTTCATGAATGAGAAAAGTAATTTTCTATTTTAGCTGCTTGTTTTTATCATAAGATTCCTTCAAGGCATTATGCAGTTTTTCAACAAAGGATTCAAGATCATCATCTTCTTCATCATCACTTTCAGATTGAGAGTGTATGGAAGTTACCTCATTATCTCCAATAGCCATGAAGGCCATTTGAGCTGATTCTTCCTCTTCTTCAACTTCCCCTTCAGAGTTGCATTCATTCCAAGTAATCTGGAAGTTGTTGAATCTTGGCTTTCGATCAGCTTTCCCATCTTTCATTTTCTTCATGGGGCATTCGTTTGCATAGTATCCAGGCTGTCCACATTCATAGCATTTATCCACTAGCTTCTTGTTGAATTCTTGTTTTCCTTTGTTCCTTGCATTTGATGAATAATTTTGAAATTGATTGCTAGGACCTCCCTTTCTAAACTTCCTTTTATTCAAGATTCTCTTGAAGCCTCTTGTGATGAGAGCAAGATCATTATCATCACCATCTGAGTCTTCATCATCCAAGTGAGCTGGATCATCTTCACTTTGAGTAGTCTTCAGAGCAATATTTCTCTTTGCTCTAGCATCCTCTTCCTCCTGCACTTTAGATTTCAGTTTCAACTCATAAGAGGTTAGTGAGTTAATGAGAGATTCAATAGGCACAGAATTTAAATCCTTAGCCTCCTCTATTGCAGTCACTTTATTTTCCCATTCTTTGCCCAATGCATTGAGAATTTTCCTGTTCTTCTCTCCCAAGGTGTACTCTTTGCCCAACACCTCGAGATCTTTGATCAAGTCATTGAACCTGCAATACATTTTGTCAATATCCTCAAGAGGTTCAATTTTAAATGATTCATACTTTGTGACCAAGATAGCCTTTTTCTGTTCTCTCACGTTGTCACCACCCTCATGGATTTCTCTTAGCTTATCCCACATTTCTTGGGCCGATTTACAGCCTTTTACTCTAATTGATTCATTTGAATCTAAGGCACTATAAAGAACATTCATGGCTTTGGCATTCAATGTGAGATTAGTCCTATCTTGAGCATTCATTTCAGCTCTTCTTTTTGGCCGAAACAACCCTGTATCTGCATCAAGAAAGTTAGCTTCATGCGGTCCTTCACTCACAATAAACCATAGCTCAATATCAATAGATTGTAAAAAGATAATCATCCTTTCTTTCCAGCTGACATAATTGGAGCCACTGAACATGGGAGGCCTAGTAACAGATTGCCCCTCAACAAACATAGCATGACTGGTTGTCATCTTTACTCCAAGCCGTTAGAGCTTAATCTTTAGGAGACCAAGCTCTGATACCAATTGTAAGGCCCAAAGACAACCTAAGAGGGGGGGTGAATTAGGTTGATTAAAATCTTAATCAAATTTATGCAATTTTTGCTTAATAAAAAATTTACCTTTTTTTCTAGTAATGATCAATCAAGTAGATTAGAAGAAGAGAGCAATATTGATTCAAAAAACAAGTATAGATAAGCAATGAGAATTTTATTAAACAAAAAAGAATAAGATAGAATATCAAACCGATTGTCTACCAAGCTTTCCTCAAACTTGAAGACCAATCACTAGGTTGAGCAACTTCTCTTTGATGAAAGATGATCAACTAGATGTACAATGGAGGGAGCACTTCCTCCTTGCCCTAAGCCTCACTTAGTCAAGCTAAGAAGTTTTACAATCACTCAGATAACCCTCAACAAAGCTACACTAATGAAACTTTCAACCACAAGAGAAAAGCTCACAAGAAATTCACACCACTTGGAGAACAAATCTAGCTTTGGAGACTATTTTCTAGCTAAAATATCTCTTGAGATCTTGTAAACAAAGTGTGCAAAAGTCCTCTTCTGAATCAGAATCGTTTGTATTTAAAGGGAGCCAAAAATGGGCTTCATTAATACTTCCAACGGATAGAAGGCAGATGAAGAGTCAGCTAGCCGTTGGAGCTGTCGGACGTCCGACGTCTTAGTCATCGTCCGATCCCATCGTCCGAAAATCAGTCAAGTTGTTGTTCGGACGTCCGATGGTATTTTATCGTCCGAGCTTCTGTGTCCGAACGTCGTCCAGAGAGTTATCAAATCTTCGTGGAATTTTTAGGACGTCCGATGAGATTGATGTGCGTCCGAAGCATGCGTCCGATCCTTCAGGACGTCCGATGCTTCCTTACGAGCGTCCGACAGAGTCTTGGCAGAGAGTCATCAACATTTTGTGGAATTTTTAGGACGTCCGACACGTTCGATGTGCGTCCGAGGAGTACGTCCGATCTATCCGGACGTCCGATGCTTCCTCACGAGCGTCCGACAGAATCTTCTTCTTAATGATCTTCATCCTTTCGAACGTCCGACCAATTCCTTAGGACGTCCGACATGAGTGTCCTGTTTTTGCTTCTTCTTTTGGTTGATTTTCATTTCTTGACATATTCGTACCTGATTCTTTGATAGGCAAAAAACACTTATATTTGAAGAGAGTTAAATAAACATTTCAAAGTCCTTTGTGATCATCAAAACCAAGAATAACAACTCCTATTTAGTAACTAAGATAGATTTCTTTTGTTCTCTAACATTCTCACTACCTTCATGAATTTTTTTCAGTTTGTCCCAAATTTCTTTAGCTGACTTGCAACCCTTGACTCTAATAGATTCATTTGAGTCTAAAACACAATATAACACATTCATGACTTTTGCATTTAAGGTGAAATGAGCTCTATCCACAGCAGTCAGTTCACTTCTTGTTTTTCGTCTACATCTATGAGTATTTCATCTATAAGAGAGGCATCATATGGACCTTCACTAATAATAAACCACAATTCAATATCAATTGATTGCAAAAAGATAATCATTCTTTCTTTCCAACTCACATAATTTGACCCATTAAACATAGGTGGTCTAATGACAGAATGTCCTTAAAAAAATATGGCATTATTGGTTGTTATTTTTACTCCTAAGTCGATTGAGTTTAATCTCAAGGAGACCAAACTCTGATACCAATTGTAAGGATCGAAGACAACCTAAGAGGGGGTGAATTAGGTTGATTAAAAACCTAATTATGTTATGGGTACTTTTTGCTCAATATTAAATTTACTCTCTTTTCTAAATGATCACACAATGAATCATTTAATGAATGAACAAAATCACTTGAGAGAAGTAGAAGAGATAAGCAATGTAAAGATTACAAACGTAACAATAAGTAAATAAAAAGGAAAGAATTGCAAACCAATTAACTACCCAACTCCTCTTGAGATTGTAAATTAATTCAAATAAACTTCTTCAAATTGATGAATTACAATCACTTTTGTGTACAAAGGAAGGTTCACCTCCTCCTTGCCCCGAACTCCACTCGGTCAAACTAGGAAGATTTACTATCCCTCAAGACAACCTTCATAGAGCTACACTCATGAAGTATTCACACACAAATGAAAAGCTTACAATGAACCTCACACCACTAAGACTACAAATCTTCCTTGGAGAGTGTTTTCTCATTAAAACTACTCTAGATCTTTTGTATCTTCAGTGTGCAAAAGTTATTTGAAGTTTCTGACCATACTTTATTTATAGGAGACCAAGAAAGTGCTTCATTAATGCTTCCAAGGGATAGAAAGTAGCTGAAGAGTCAACTAGCCGTTGGAGTATCGGACGTCCGGTACTACCCAAGCATGCGTCCGACAGCAGGCAGTGAGTTTGCAAAATCTTCTTCAATTCTATCGGACGCCTAGTATTGTCTTTGTGAGCGTCCGATAGGTTTCATCGAGTTTGAAAGATACTATTGGACGTCCAATGCTTGCGTCCGATCGAGATCAGTGAGCCAGGGGAAATGTCTTATTTCGTTCGGACGTTCGGTGGTGGAGTTCTTCATGCGTCCGAAGTTGCGCAATGATTATCGGACGTCCGATCCTATCTTTACAAGCGTCCGACAGCCTTCAACAATCTTTGTCCCTTTCAATAGCACTTGATCTTTGAATTTGATTTGCTTCATAGCTGAAAGTATATCTTGAAGAGATATTAGTATCATCCATATGATTTGTAAACATCAAAAGATAGGGACTAAGATTAACACAAATTAGCCACTTTGAGCTGAAATTTGAATGTCTTCCGTTTAGAATCTTGGAAAAATGTCTTCTAGGAACTTTTAGTACTACGAACCAAGATTCCAACGGTATTCCATTTTTGGACATACGAAACTCGAGATACGATTTTTCAAAATAATGTCACTCTAAACTGGAAAATTTCTGTTTTCAACCAAATTACTCTTTTAAGAACTTTTCACCTTCCTTTGTGATTGTTGGACTGTTTTAAATTTGATTTCATGTTTTAATACAAGGTCTTTTTGAAATTTTGAACTTTCATTTCAAATCTTGGTCTCCGAAGGTTAAACCTCTCTTGATACAATTACTTGGTCATATAACTCTCTTGGTTAATGGTACTTCTCTTCGTACTTAAATTAGGGACTTTAACCCCTATTCTTATGGCCTTGATAATTATACTAGAGTTGGCAATCATACAAGTATTTTAAAAGAATGATTTGAAAGGTTTCTTGTGAACTTAATTAGTAATGCCCGGAATGCTTTGGTCAAGCGTCCCAGTAAATATATCCATCTTCCTCGATTTTCATGCCAAAACTTAGAGATATGTTTAATCTTCAACATGGAGAATCTTGGACATGATTTGACTTGGATTTATGTATTCTTGGGTATTTTCAAATGCTACCCACATGGATTAAATTATTAAATGATATTTGCATTCGATTTGAACGCGTTTTCTCTTAAGTGAGAGTAGCGGGAATACTACTAGACATTGGCTGAATACCTAGGTGAATTGTAATTCTACATGTCTCAGGTGATCAAGAGGATCTCGAGAAACTCGTTTGATCTTGCCTCGCTCTTGTTTTACACTCTTGATTTCGGTGAGAGTTCCTTATGTGTTTAAGTGTTAAGTGTTTCTTATAATTGTTTCAATGAAATTTTTCACCGTTTTAAGGCGAGTGTGTACTTTATCTCACTCGACCTACAAAAATGATAAATTTCTACCGTTTAACCGTGAATTTCTACCATTTATCGATTTACTTGATTACTTCCGTATATTGTAAGTTCTAAGTTGAACTGGGCCCTGCCCTTGGTTACTAACCTGCTCAAGCCAGGACTGGACTCGGTCAGGTAGGTTGGAACCCTGGGCCACCGTTTAAGGTTATCGGAGGTTATGGAAGGTATGAATTTCGAGGATGAAATTCTTTTAAGGAGGGGATGTTGTGAGGACTCGGATTTTTTCTTATTTTTATTTTATTTTACTGGTTTATTTGATTATTTATTCACCCGTTTACCCTAGATAATTTATTTCATCCGTTTTAAATCCATTTGTATGCAAAAAAGTTCCTTTTATAAATTTTAAACTTTTAGTTAGCAAATTTAATTTTTCTACGGCTCATTTAGCGTGAAATAGCGAATACACATTTTTCGAGGTAAATTTCGATCCGAGAATACATTAGTCTTGAAGAATTAAGAATGATCAATAGTAGACTAAGAAAAGTTAATTGAGGGATTAGATATGAGTGGGTAAAAATTTAAGATTTTACAGCGCGCGCGTCGGAAATTTCTCGAAAGTCACACCGCGCGACTAATTAGAGATTTGAGGATTTATATTAGACTAGTAAGAGTGAATAATTATCATATTAAAGGAAGTACCTTGGAGGATTAGTGCATAAGTGTATCTAACCCGAGAGAAAGTGGTAGTACAAAACATCATTTGGGCACTATTAAGAGTTGAATTTTTGCCCAACACTTATGGCTACTATTTCATTCTTTCCCTCCAAGTTTCCATCACACAAAAACCCTCATCTCTCTCTCCTCACTCCCTCAATTTTCGGCCAGACCAAGAGACAAGAAAAGGAAGAAGAAAAGATTCCATTGTTTAGCTTCAAATCACTCACCAAACCTCGACCAAATCACTCACAACTTGAAGTACCACTCTTGCTTGAAGGGAAGAGAGGGCCGGCTGGCTAGGGGCTATTTTAAGGAGTTTCTCACACCAAAAATCTAGAGTTTTATCCTAAGTTTTTAAGGTATAAACATCTCCACCAAAGTTTTTACTTTCTTGTTTCATTTCTTGGTTTTGAAGCTTGTAGCTTCCTTATTGTTGTTGTTTGCTTGGATTTGGTTGGTTGAAGTGGGTCCTATGAACTCCCACCTTGGTTAAATGAGGGCTGCCATGATGTTTATGTATGTGTTAGTGTGTTTGTGATGAGTTTTACTAGAAGAAACTAGAAGAGGAGAAAGAAAGAGAGAAAACCGTGAGACGAAGTAAACTGGCCAAATCTGTCTTGCTTTTATCTTGCTTGAATTTCAAATTTTTGTTGGTTGTTTGGCTGTAAAATTGGTTGATGTATGTTGTATATTGTGTGCAGAAAGTGTCTACCAAAAATCATTTGATTTGGTTGAGTAAAATTGAATTTTTGAAACTGCAAGAAATCTGGAAATGGTCATCCGAAGGCCTGAACAGTGTATCTTTGATTGAACATAACTCTTTGTGCAAAAGCCGAAATCGAGTATCATTTGTAGCATTTGAAATTAGAAATTCTTAGCTTTAAAACGGTATAAAAATCACTTTCTGTGAATTTTTCCGAATTTCCAAAGTTTGCCGAAAAACAATATTAAAACTGTCTTGTATGCTCAAATCAGCTATTTTGAGCTGAAATTTGAATGTCTTCCGTTTAGAATCTTGAAAAAATGTCTTCAGGAACTTTTAGTACTCAGAACCAAGATTCCAACGGTATAAAGTTTTCCATTTTTTGGACTTACGAAACTCGAGATACGATTTTTCAAAATAATGTCACTCTAAACTGGAAATTTCTGTTTTCAACCAAATTACTCTTTTAAGAACTTTCCACCTTCCTTTGTGATTGTTGGACTGTTTTAAGTTTGATTTCATGGTTTAATACAAGATCTCTTTGGAATTTTGAACTTTCATTTCAAATCTTGATCTCCGAAGGTTAAACGTCTATTGATACAATTACTTGGTCATATAATTCTCTTGGTTAATGGTACTTCTCTTCGTACTTAAATTAGGGACTTTAACCCCTATTCTTATGGCCTTGATAATTATACTAGAGTTGGCAATCATACAAGTATTTTAAAAGATTGATTTGAAAGGTTTCTTGTGAACTTAATTAGTAATGCCCGGAATGCTTTGGTCAAGCGTCCCAGTAAATATATCCATCTTCCTCGGTTTTCATGCCAAAACTTAGAGATATGTTTAATCTTCAACTTGGAGAATCTTGGACATGACTTGACTTGGATTAATGTATTCTTGGGTATTTTCAAATGCTACCCACGTGGATTAAGTTATTAAATGATATTTGCATTCGATTTGAACGCTTTTTCTCTTAAGTGAGAGTAGCGGGAATACTACTAGACCTTGGCTGAATACCTAGGTGAATTGTAATTCTACATGTCTCAGGTGATCAAGAGGATCCCGAGAAACTCGTTTGATCTTGCCTCGCTCTTGTTTTACACTCTTGATTTCGGTGAGAGTTCCTTATGTGTTTAAGTGTTAAGTGCTACTTATAATTGTTTCAATGAAATTTTTCACCGTTTTAAGGAGAGTGTGTACTTTATCTCACTCGACCTACAAAAATGATAAATTTCTACCGTTTAACCGTGAATTTCTACCATTTATCGATTTACTTGATTACTTCCGTATGTTGTAAGTTCTAAGTTGAACTGGGCCCTGCCCTTGGTTACTAACCTGCTCAAGCCAGGACTGGACTCGGTTAGGTAGGTTGGAACCCTGGGCCACCGTTTAGGGTTATCGGAGGTTATGGAAGGTATGAATTTCGAGGATGAAATTCTTTTAAGGAGGGGATGTTGTGAGGACTCGGATTTTTTCTTATTTTTATTTTATTTTACTGGTTTATTTGATTATTTATTCACCCGTTTACCCCAGATAATTTATTTCATCTGTTTTAAATCCATTTGTATGCAAAAAAGTTCCTTTTATAAATTTTAAAACTTTTAGTTAGCAAATTTAATTTTTCTACGGCTCATTTAGCGTGAAATAGCGAATACACGTTTTTCGAGGTAAATTTCGATCCGAGAATACATTAGTCTTGAAGAATTAAGAATGATCAATAGTAGACTAAGAAAAGTTAATTGAGGGATTAGATATGAGTGGGTCAAAATTTAAGATTTTACAGCGCGCGCGTCGGAAATTTCTCGAAAGTCACACCGCGCGACTAATTAGAGATTTGAGGATTTATATTAGACTAGTAAGAGTGAATAATTATCATATTAAAGGAAGTACCTTGGAGGATTAGTGCATAAGTGTATCTAACCCGAGAGAAAGTGGTAGTACAAAACATCATTTGGGCACTATTAAGAGTTGAATTTTTGCCCAACACTTATGGCTACTATTTCATTCTTTCCCTCCAAGTTTCCATCACACAAAAACCCTCATCTCTCTCTCCTCACTGTGATACCCTAACTTTTAGGATACTATTGTTGTTTAGTTTCAAAAGAAAAAAAAATATTATGCTCCCTTTAGTTTATTTTTATTTTAATATATTGTTTTGTTTTAAAGACTAGAAACTCTAAAGTCTAATCAAAACCCTAGTTTTTACTTGTGACTAACCCTTTTCTCAAATTTCTCATATTTCAACCGAAACCCTAAATTCAATTTATGGAATTGTAAAATCCCTCACGTTTTCTTAAAAATGCCCTTTTAATTGGAAATTATGATTTTATAATAGCCCTGCCACCCAATCACCCCACAATAAGTGCAAATGAACATGAAAGTAAAGGTTTTCACTTTTCGTTTTCAAGTTGGAGCAAGTTAGGATTTTCACGTTTTTCCGTAGGGTGATTCTTCGGTATGGAGTAAGGATCAAATTTGGTACTTAAGAGTGACTTTTAGGTGAGAAATAATATGTGATTAGAAGCAATGATAAAAAGTTAGTGAATAGGAAGTAAAAACCCTAGTACGTGTGATTTAAGGAAAAACGGTGCGAACCGACGTGTACCGTGTACTACTGATTGAACCCACCACTTTCTTACCATATAAGCTCATTAATATTTGAGCAAAATATTTCCTTATTTCCAGCTGGCTTTGACCGAAATTTAGGGCTAAAAATGCAAGGAAAGAAAAAGAAATTTTGGTTGGCTTTGGTGGTGACAAGTGTCACTCACCTATGGCCACTTGACCAAGCCAAAAGTCCAACCTTCTTATCCTCCATTTTGCTCCATTCCCCTTCATTTTTCTGCTGGTTGGCTGAGACAAGAGAGGAGAAAGAGAGAGCAAGAAACAACCTTCCTTCATCTTGAGTTTGAGCCATCCAAGTGAGGAAACAAAATTCTAAACCGATTAATTTGTGAGTTGTGACCTTGGGAAGCTAGGCGAAGCAAAAATTTCAAGAGGAGGTGAAGTATTACTCTTGCAAGCTTCTTTTGTTGAGGTATAAGGTCTAACCATGGCTTTGGTCCTTTTATTTTTGCTTAAGTTGTTATATAACTCATATTTTGGTTAGATTAGTAGTTATCCAAGTTGTTGGGATGAATTTGAGGTGATGAATGTAAGTTAGGGTTTGATGATTTTCTGCCTAAACTTGTTGTATGGATAATATATGTTGTATCTAAGCTTATATAAGAGGTTGTGGTGATGATTGGAGCAAGAAATGAAGAAAGTTTCCATTGAAAACGAAAAATTCCAGATTTCTGGAAAAATGTAGCCCTGTTCTGTCCGGTTCCAGTTCGTGATGTTAGAGGCAGAATTAGGCTTAGTATAAAACATGAAAGTTGTATAAAATGATGTTTTATAGTTTCCTACAAAATTTCAGCGCAATCGGAGTAATGTAGCCTGTGAAAAGACCAAAATACTCTCGCTGCCCTAGGATGTTTCCAGTGATCCGTTTTAGACAATTCATCTAGTTGACCGTGTCTATTCACTATGATACGTGCTGATTTAGCCATTT
Source organism: Coffea eugenioides (assembly GCF_003713205.1). NCBI lineage: Eukaryota > Viridiplantae > Streptophyta > Magnoliopsida > Gentianales > Rubiaceae > Coffea > Coffea eugenioides. The sequence goes on from NC_040035.1 coordinate 25,527,096, forward strand.
TCCAAAACATGAAAGTTTTAGTACTCTGTCTTAGATTTTTAACGCCTCAAAGAACTCCTTAAACGGACTTTGGTAGCCTGAGATATGGCCATTTAAATGTAGTACGGTTAATCAGCCGATTAGTTGGAATTTGGTTCTGTAAATTGGGAATTTAACTGGGTTACACTGGAAATTTGACTAAGTGATCTTCATGAAAGTTGTAGACCTTCATCTTAGTTTCGAAATGGTATAAGTTGCACCTCAATCCGATAAGCGTAGCTTAGGTTGTGTCCATTACGCAAAACTCTATCAAATCTGTCTTTTACTAAAGCTCATTTCCGCACTTGTTATTAGTTTGATTTTTGTCCTTGTATTGTCTTGAGTGTCACAGCCCCACCTCTCCCTAAGGCGAACCAGAGGGTTCGGCGGGCCGCCTGCCCAGCTCTCGCCGGGACTCAGTCGTTCACTACAATCCTCAATGAAATTTCAAGATATTTATATCAAATATACATCAAAGGTTCCCAAACTTTACATATCAAAAGCGAAGCGTCCACGCTTCCACTGCGCCCCTCTGATCCTTGATACCAACTATTCTACAGGAGGAAGTCCAAAACTAGACTATTACACATCCAATCAATTCTAAACGTTCAATACAATCCCAATATGAACGATTACACAAAAGGAATTCTAAGTTCAATCCATACATGAGATAATCCATGAATAAACACTACAAGCCCTTCCTTCGCCTTGAGTCCTGTGGAGGGGAATAAAACATTTTGGGGTGAGCTAGAAGCTCAGCGAGTAACCAATAAAATCAGTAATCAAATCTGTTTAACAATAGTTCATTTCAATGATGTCATTTCAATATGGAGTATTAATAATTCAAGAAACATTTACAATGGAAAGCGATAGTAACATTCATGAAAAGGATACGTTCGTTCTCCTGTCATTTCATTGCATTTGGTTTCATTCGTGCATTCATTCACCCCGTCCCTGGCTTTTGGCCAGGCTCCACCAACCTACAAGGTAATACTCGAGTATACCGAAACGTTCACCCAAGTTCCTAGTCGCCCGACCGAGTCCGCTTCTGGCTCGAGACGACCGGTAACAAGGGGCAATGGCCAGTTCAGCCCAAAAGGCTTACATTCATGCGCAAGTAGCATTTAATCATTAATCATTGAAAATTTCATATTTATTTAGGTCGAGTGCGATAAAGTACACACTCGCCTAGAAAACTCGTTTTAACAATCATTGAAAGCAAAATCAATAATAACAAGACACTGATATGCAAGCACGCATGATATGTAAGAAAACAGTTCCAACATTAAATTTGGAAACAGTTCAAAAGTAAATAATGCAAGAAACGGTTCATAAATAATTTTAGAAATAGTTTGAGGTCACTCACCTCCATGGCTCAGAAATCATCCATTAAATATCATTGCCTTGCTCAAATCCAAGTCTTAAATCACAAACTCAATGCAAACAAGTTCCTTCAAAGTTTGGACAACACTTCCCCTGAATTGGCTTACTTTTCCAGCCATCATGGCTTCATTATATCCTCAGCCAGTCCCAAAGGTACACACACAACAACAAGTTCATCCAATAGCCATTCAGCAAGCTCCAAGTAGTACCAGTCAAGCTGGGGAAAAGTCCGGAAATGAAAGTTAAATGCAAAACCAGAAAAACAGTTTTGACGTCATTTTGCGGTAATGGTGCCAAAAGCACTACGATGGTCGGATGAAGATACAAGACCCACCGTTTCGAAGCTAATAACCAGGGCTACAACAATGTAGAAGGTCACTCAGTCCAAATCCCAGCACAACTAAGTCAAATATGCCAAATAACAAACCAGAACCGTAATTGCAGGTTTACAAAATTACACTATGCTGTAATCAGTCCAACTCAGTCTAAACAGGTCCAAATGTAGAATTTCCAAAGGCATATGGTAGCTAGGACATCAAGCTACATTTCATCAGAAGACCTCAACACCCAAATCCAAAACAATTCCAGTCAAAACAACCCATTTCAGACACAGTTCTAACATCCTGATGAACCCAGAACAGCAATAGTAATTTCGGCTTATCTCATTCTACACCACTCCAATTGACCTAAAATTTTACAGGTACCCTTAAAACATCAATACCTACAACTTGCATGTTTTAAGAAAAGGCCAATTCGGCCTCTATCTAGGACCTAAAATTTCGGACAGAATGCCCCCCTCAAGAACCCTAGTTTTCTGAAATTTCTTCCAAACCAGAAATTGGTTGCAAATACCAATCATGTACACCTACTAGAGTCATTAACCTTCATTACCAACCATCATAGATAACCACAACATCATGATCACATTAAACCAGAAAATTCACCAATAAATGGAAAACTTCACCAATTCATCTCAAACCAAGAAACAAACCACAAATTTCAGCACTTTAGCCACCACTAGGCACAAATTAAGCATCATTAAGTGTAGGAGGAAGTTCATTCACCACTCACCTAGTAAACAAGAGAGGGAGAGTTGTAGGACACCTTAGCTTCTCCAAAAACTTCACCAAACTAACCACTAACACCTAATGGAGGGATTTTATGGAGTAGAAACTAGTTTATGTGATTGTTTTTGGAAGCTTGAGCTAAATGGAAGCTAAAATGTTGAAGAGTTTCTTTCTTCTTTGCTCAAGAGAGAACCAGCCATGGAGGAGAAGAAAAGAGTGAATTTTAGTGATTTTTGTGAGATATTTAACTCAATGGCAAAAAGTCAAAAAGGGTGAATAGTTGTCTTAGGCTTCAACCACTCACAAAGTGACACGTGTCACTTCATTAAATGCATTTCTATCCTTTTGTTTCCTCTCACATCAATCACATCTCATCCTTCACTTATCTCTTAACACCCGATAAATTTCACTCAGTATCCGGAACTTAACCTTATTGGCCGAATTTTTTCCGAACTTTTCGCCCTAGTGGGTCCCACATCCGGAATACACTCTTAATTTCTCAAAACCTATTTGATACTAGAAAAATCATCCAAAAACTATATCTGCTCATTAAAAATATCTAGAAAATTTCCCTACGAAAGAAAACGCAGAAAACAAGCCATTAAATAAATAAAACCCTAGAAAATTAGAAAATTTCCGGGTTCTCAAACTCATTTTTTTTTCGGGGCGTCACATTGAGCCTATGGAATGGCTATTGAAATTAGATTGTTGTGTGTGTACCTTTGGGTTTGAATGAGGAAAATAATGAAGCCAGAAATGGCTGGAAATAGGAAAATACAAAGGGCATGCTGCCCAAATTTACGCTCGAGGACTAGAGAAATATACTTGCGACTTGAGTAAGGGTTAAGAGTGATTACTACTTGAACTATCTAGGATACTTGCATCTTCTTGTTCCGAGTAATATAAGTAAGGACTTGGCCGAACTTGTACCCTTGGGAAATAAAATAATGACTGCTCGAAGTATGTTTTCCTTGTACTTTCGACTCAAATGGCATTTCCAAGTATAAATGTTACAAAGTTATATAGTTTGAAAAGCGAGCGAGTGTTTCACGAATATTCTCCAAGTGAATTTCCATTTCTTGATTCTTATTGAACGAAACGTCTAAGTTTCGAACCTTAGTCGATTTTTAAAGTTCTGAAACAAAGTTTTATCGCAGATTTGGACTCCGAACCCGGAGTATAAAGTATAAACCAGACGTGATTACTAGGGGCACTTCATTTTGGTGAGTGCTTTCAAATACCGAATTGAACTTGATACTTGTATTTGATACGTGACCAATGTGATTACATGTTGTATACGTGAATTGTTAGGGCGAGAGTGTACTTTATCGCACTTGCCCTTATTTGATATACTTGTTTATTGTTGAAATTTATTTGATATACTTGTTTATGATGTGCGCACTTCCTGGAATTCCAGAAACCCTGCGGCAAGTTACTCGGGTTGAGCTGGCAAGGGCTTGGTCGATTGGGTAACGAACCCTGGGTCTCTTGATTGTCGAGTGGAGTGATATCTTCTCGACTAATCGATATACTCGAGTATTACCACCCGTGTTTATTAAGGATTTTGGGCCCAGTAGGGGGTGTGAATGGTGGACGGAGAGTAGTGTAAGTGGTGCTCTGCTGGATTGGTTCCTTTACTTGGAAGTTGACAGAGTGTCAACTATTACGTGATCAAGCTCCTGATGATGAAATGGGAAGTTGGCTCCTGAGAGCCATCCGTATCCTTATGCTTTGGAATGATTATTGTTTATTGGATTATTGTTTCTTCTGAAAACTTTTACACTCGCTCATTTTGAGATTGCTACTTGACGTGTTATTGCTCACTTTTATGAACTCTTCATGCTCGTTACTTTGTTATATCGAAAACTTGTACTTATAAATAATGGTCAATTTGCTATTTGGAACCTCACTGGGCTTTTAGTTCATTCCACTCCATTTGTTTTCCTTTCAGGGGTACGAGCGAGGCGTGAGATATGTAAAGACTAGCGTAGACTAGTTGTTTTTGACTATTGACTTGTACTCGCGCTATTACTCGAATAGAATGTTTTGTATCTGGATTGTATACACTTTGAACCAGTTTGGGTATATTGAGGTTTTGTATCTTGATTGTGCATCAATGTAAATGATAAGCTTAAATTGCGATGTTATTTCTTGTCGACGGTTGTATGCACGTGATACGAGGGAGTGAGTCCTGGCGAGAGTTGGGCAGGCGGTCCGCTAAACCCTAGGGTACGCCCAGGGGGAGGTGGGGCCGTCACACTCACTCCCTCAATTTTCGGCCAGACCAAGAGACAAGAAAAGAAAGAAGAAAAAATTCCATTGTTTAGCTTCAAATCACTCACCAAACCTCGACCAAATCACTCACAACTTGAAATACCACTCTAGCTTGAAGGGAAGAGAGGGCCGGCTGGCTAGGGGCTATTTTAAGGAGTTTCTCGCACCAAAAATCTAGAGTTTTATCCTGAGTTTTTAAGGTATAAACATCTCCACCAAAGCTTTTACTTTCTTGTTTCATTTCTTGGTTTTGAAGCTTGTAGCTTCCTTATTGTTGTTGTTTGCTTGGATTTGGTTGGTTGAAGTGGGCCCTATGAACTCCCACCTTGGTTAAATGAGGGCTGCCATGATGTTTATGTATGTGTTAGTGTGTTTGTGATGAGTTTTACTAGAAGAAACTAGAAGAGGAGAAAGAAAGAGAGAAAATCGTGAGACGAAGTAAACTGACCGAATCTGTCTTGCTTTTATCTTGCTTGAATTTCAAATTTTTGTTGGTTGTTTGGCTGTAAAATTGGTTGATATATGTTGTATATTGTGTGCAGAAAGTGTCTACCAAAAATCATTTGATTTGGTTGAGTAAAATTGAATTTTTGAAACTGCAAGAAATCTGGAAATGGTCATCCGAAGGCCTGAACAGTGTATCTTTGATTAAACATAACTCTTTGTACAAAAGTCAAAATCGAGAATTGTTTATAGCATTTGAAACTAGACATTATTACCTTTAAAACGGTATAAAAATCACTTTGTGTGAATTTTTCCAAGTTTCCAAAGTTTGCCGAAAACAATATTAAAACTGTCTTGTATGCTCAAATCAGCTATTTTGAACTGAAATTTGAATGTTTTCCGTTAAGAATCTTGGAAAAATGTCTTCTAGGAACTTTTAGTACTCCGAACCAAGATTCCAACGGTATAAAGTTTTCCATTTTTTGGACTTACGAAACTTGAGATACGATTTTTCAAAATAATGTCACTCTAAACTGGAAAATTTCTGTTTTCAACCAAATTACTCTTTTAAGAACTTTCCACCTTCCTTTGTGATTGTTGGACTGTTTTAAGTTTGATTTCATAGTTTAATACAAGATCTCTTTGGAATTTTGAACTTTCATTTCAAATCTTGGTCTCCGAAGGTTAAACTTCTATTGATGCAATTACTTGGTCATATAACTCTCTTGGTTAATGGTACTTCTCTTCGTGCTTAAATTAGGGACTTTAACCCCTATTCTTATGGCCTTGATAATTATACTAGAGTTGGCAATCATACAAGTATTTTAAAAGAATGATTTGAAAGGTTTCTTGTGAACTTAATTAGTAATGCCCGGAATGCTTTGGCCAAGCTTCCCAGTAAATATATCCATCTTCCTCAATTTTCATGCCAAAACTTAGAGATTTGTTTAATCTTCAACTTGGAGAATGTTGGACATGACTTGACTTGGATTAATGTATTCTTGGGTATTTTCAAATGCTACCCACGTGGATTAAGTTATTAAGTGATATTTGCATTCGATTTGAACGCGTTATCTCTTAAGTGAGAGTAGCAGGAATACTACTAAACCTTGGCTGAATACTTAGGTGAATTGTAATTCTACATGTCTCAGGTGATCAAGAGGATCCCGAGAAACTCGTTTAATCTTACCTCGCTCTTGTTTTACATTCTTGATTTCGGTGAGTGTTCCTTATGTGTTTAAGTGATAAGTGCTACTTATAATTGTTTCTATGAAATTTTTCACCGTTTTAAGGCAAGTGTGTACTTTATCTCACTCAACTTACGAAAATGATAAATTTCTACCATTTAACCGTGAATTTCTACCATTTATCGATTTACTTGATTACTTGCGCATGTTGTAAGTTCTAACCTGAACTGGGCCCTGCCCTTGGTTGCTAACCTGCTCGAGCCAGGGCTGGACTCGGTCAGGTAGGTTGGAATCCTGAGCCACCGTTTCGGATAAGGTGATGGCCAGACAACCGGGGGAATTACTGGAGTTAAAAAGGTGAAGCGGATCGAAAAAGTTCCACTGGAACACCGTATCCTTTTAATGTGTGTTTATTTCTATACAATGATAAATGTCTCATTTTAATGTGCCAATGTGAAACCTTGAACCTTACATGTGTTATGCTTAATTTATTTGATTTATTAGAACTGCTAGTGTATTTTGGAATCTCACTGGGCTGTTTTCCTCATTCCACGCTTTTATTTTTCTTAACAGGGTTCAAGATCGAGAATGCTCCCGAATAGTACTAAGTTGTATTCTTTGGAGACTTTAAGTTGTATTATAGCAGATGGCTGTAGTATATATTCTTTTGGATTGTATTTAAACTTGAAAGTTAACTAATAGTAAGTATGAAATGTTTTGGAGTACTTTAAATGTATATTGAAAAAAAATTTGAAGTATTTCTAGTTTTTGAATTATGGATTGTAAGAGTGTAAAAGTTTTCTCTAGGGTTTTCTCCCTAAAGTTGCTGTAACTTGGCTTGCACGGCTGGTGGCTTCGTTGCCATGGACGCCCTTCAGCCTAGGGCTGGAGGGTAACCCCTCTCACCATCAAGAAAGTCGTTTGCTTCTCTCTTTGCCGTGGAATCCCCTTCTCCGATTGATCTCAAGAAACCGATGGCTCACAACGGAGAACCTGTGGTTTTCTTTTCCAGGGAGGACATTGTTAAGCTTGCTGCCCCGTATAAATTTGCGGTAGTTGGTAAGTTATCTCATGGGCGGCCGAAACTGGATGACGTTCGCCGATTCTTCTCCACCTTGAACCTGAAAAATTCTGTCACCATTGGGCATTTAGATGCTCAACATGTACTAATGCGTTTCAATCAGGAAGCGGACTTCTTGCGTGTTTGGACTCGGGGGATATGGCAGATTGAGAGATTTCCAATGCGAGTGTTCCGTTGGTCACCAGATTTTCATGTCCAGCGAGAGTCTTCGCTAGCCCCAGTATGGATTGCGCTGCCTTGTTTGCCAATCCATTTCTTTGATAAGCATAGCCTGCTCTCCATTGTGAGTGTAGTAGGACGGCCGCTCTATGTTGATGCAGCCACTTCGTCGCTTTCTCGGCCAAGCGTTGCTCGGGTCCGTGTAGAGATGGATCTTTTACACCCTCTTCCACAGCGGGTGTGGGTGGGAATGTCGGGAGAGGCGGATGGCTTCTGGCAGCAAATTGTGGCTGAACACCTCCCGCAACATTGTAACCAATACTGGCACAAGGGTCATGCAAGGGAGGACTGCAAGGCTGATGACCCTTTGTTCAGGATGAAACGCTCGGGTAAGGAGATTCAAATGGCCATGGAGGATGAGGTGAAGGAGGATAGAAGGACTGAGTGGATTAGAAAGTCCAGCCTCACCCCAAAATTTAGTAGTGTGGAGGCTGGGATTGTGGGTGAGGGAAGTGGAGTGGGTGCGGAAGGAGAGACATAGGGGGATGTGGGGGATCAAGTGTTCCGGCAGATTACGGCAAGGGAGCAGGTGGAGGTGCAGACGGATTCTGGTATGTGTGGTTTCCAGCAAGGGGAAAGGATGGATGGCAAGGATTATGGGGGATGCAGGGAAGGAGGGGAGGCAGATGCTAAGGAGGGGCTGGAGTCCTAAGATGGTGGGCAAATTAACATAGTGGGGGAGGTGGAGGTGCAGACAGATTCTGGTATAGGTGGTTTCCAGCAAGGGGAAAGGATGAATGGCAAGGGTTATGGGGGATGCGGGGAAGGAGGGGAGGCAGATGCTAAGGAGGGGCTGGAGTCCCAAGATGGTGGGCAAATTAACACAGCGGGGGAGGTGTCTTGCGGGAGTGTAGGTTGCGAAGGAGATGGGATGGGGATCGGGAAGGTTGATGGTGCGGCTTCAGGTGGTAATGAAGGGCTGGTTGGGAAGATGGGAGGGTTTGATGGGCCGAGGAAGTATGCACCAGCGGATGAGTCGGCAATGCGGCTTTGCGAAGAGCATCGGTCAGCTTCTCCTATTGATGAGGTGCGGCAGCAGGAGGCTGATCAGAGTTCGAAGTCTAGCTATGAGGAGGAGTCGCAACACATTGCTGTAGTCTCTTCCTCGCAGGCTAGGGAGTTGGATTGCAATCAGTCCCGGACCTTCTCTTCAGCGGCAGGAGTGCTTGATAGCGCAGCAGCAGGCCTAGATACTAGGCAAAAAGGTATTCGCGCAAAATTTCCCTCTGATAGGTTGCTACGGTCTCAGTTAATTAATTCACAGAATGCTTCCTATGGTTCATTAAATGATTAATGGCATGTTTTGGAATGTGCGGGGCATATCAAAAGCTCCAACTGTGAGAAGATTAAAAAAATTGATTCAATTATATAGATTACAATTCCTTGCTATATGTGAACCTCGGTTGGAGGTTGGAAGAGCTGAGCATTATCGTTGTCGGTTAAAGTTTCATAGTTTGTTGCATAATTCTATGGGTACGATCTGGTTTTTCTTCCAAGAGAATTTTTTTGGGTCTATTATTGGGGAAAGCCCTCAACACGTGTCGGTTAGACTCTCCCACGACCACATACCGGAGTCTCGAGTTATTGTATCTTTTGTGCATGCTCGGTGTACGGCTGCGGAGAGGAACGAGCTTTGGGCTGATCTTTTGAGGGATAACCCAGGCCCCGATGCTTGGCTCGTCGGAGGCGATTTTAATGTAATTTTGGAGATTGATGAGAAATGGGGAGGACGTCCATTTACTCCTGCTGAAGCGCTGGACTTTGGGCATTTTATTGGCGAAGCGAATCTCACAGACATAGGTTTCGCTGGTGCACGGTTTACATGGTGTAATAATAGACACGGCGGGGCTCGAATTTAGCAACTGTTAGATCGAGTTCTAGTGAATGAGGGGTGCTATGACGCGGGGATCTCATTGTCGGTCTCACACTTAGCCTGGGAACCATCTGATCATGCTCCACTTCTCATCTCTGTGTCGACAAGGGTGGATAACAAGCCGCGGCCGTTTAGATTCCTCAACGTTTGGGCAGAACGTGCTGATTTCCTGGGTTTGGTTCGCGAGTCTTGGGGTCAACCTTGTTTTGGCTTCCCCATTCATACTCTGTGTCAAAAGTTGAAGCGACTTAGGGGGGCTATTCGGCTTTGGAATAAGGAGGTGGTTAGGGATATCTTTCAGGCAGTTAAACGCAAAGAAGAGGAGGTGCGGCTTGCTGAGATTCATGTGGAGAGTGATGATTCAGAGGAAGTGCGGGCGAACTTACACCATGTTCAAGCTCAGTTGGGGTCTACCTTGCTGGTTGAGGAGCTCTTTTGGAAGCAGAAGGCTCGAGTTAAGTGGTTACAAGAGGGAGACCGGAACACTAAATTTTTCCACTCTGTGGTAAAACAACGGAGAGTCCAGTCAATTATTCATAAGATTAAAAATGACCGAGGGGAATGGGTTACATCGGAGGAGGCGATAGGAGAGGAGGCGGTACGATTTTTTGAGCAGTTGTTTACGGATCAACACTCAGCCTCGACTTCGGATTTGCTTCAGATTATCCCGAAACTGCTGATTGACGAGGATAACGAGGCCCTGGAGCAAGTCCCCTCCGGTGAGGAGATTCGTCGTGTTGTGTTTGAGATGGATGGGGAAAATGCAACGGGGCCAGATGGCTATACTGGTAAATTCTTCACTACGGCGTGGTCTATTATAGGTGATGACGTGGTTAGGGCTGTGAGTAGTTTCTTCTGCGGAGGTGAGCTACCAAGGGCAATCACGGATACATCCATTGTTCTCATCCCTAAAATTGCACATCCCCAGGATTTTTCACAGTTCAGGCCAATCAACCTATGTAATTTCGTTAATAAGGTAATCTCGAGACTGTTGGCCGTTCGCCTGGCTCCTGTGCTCTCGAGGATTATTTCTCCTCAGCAGAGTGGATTTGTGCGGGGGCTTCTTATATCGGACAACTTCTTGCTTGCCCAAGAGCTTCTGTCTAGTATGGGTAAGCCATCAGGGCAGGCTAATGTGGCTCTCAAGCTGGATATGTTGAAGGCGTATGACAGGGTCTCTTGAATTTTTTGACTCAAGTATTGCGAAAGTTTGGATTTGGTGAGCGATGGATTGACATGATTTGGAGGTTGGTTTCGAATGTCTGGTTCTTTGTCTTAGTTAATGGGGCAAGTGTGGGGTTCTTTAAATCCACGCGGGGGGTTCATCAAGGGGACCTATTGTCTCCAAGACTATTCATTATCGGGGCGGAGGTGTTATCTCGTTCGTTGAATAAGTTGCTGGAGAATCGAGATTTCAAGTGCTTTTCCATGCCAAGGGCTTGCCCTAAGATTACTCACCTCAGTTATGCTGATGATGTCATTGTTTTTTCAAGTGCCTGTCCTACTTCACTACGGTATGTCATGCAGACGATTGGTTGGTATAAGGAAGTGTCGGGTCAGCAGATTAATATACAAAAGAGTGGCTTTTTGGTGCATGAGAAATTATCTAGCCGTTGTGTGGCTAGGGTGCGACGTGTTACAGGGTTTGTCGCCAAGCCATTCCTGGTGCGATACTTGGGTTACCCGTTATTCATCGGAAGGCGGAAGAGCGCATATTTTTTGGGCTTGGTGCAGTCAGTCATCAACAGGATGGGAACTTGGAGATCTTGATTCCTCTCCTTTGGAGGTCATATTACTCTTATTAAACATGTCCTGTCAGCAATCCCGGTTCATCTGCTCACGGCTTCGAGCCCTCCTAAAGGAGTCATTGCCTTGGCTGAACGAGCCATGGCAAACTTTCTTTGGGGGGAAAGGGATGGTGGTGTACGGAATCATTGGATTAGATGGCAAGATTTGTGTGACAACACGTCGCAAGGGGGAATAGGTGTCCATTCTCTACTCGAGGTGTATACAACGTTCTCTTTCAAGCTTTGGTGGAGGTTTCGTACAAGTGATTGTTTGTGGTCCACCTTTATGCATGCCAAGTATTACCGTCAAAGCCATCCATGCATGGTGGGGGTGACAAAGGGCAGCTCCTATGTCTGGCGTCGGATGCTCCAGGTTTGTGAAGGGGCAGAACAAAATCTTTGGTGGTTGGTCCAGGCAGGAAATTGCAACTTTTGGTTTGATAATTGGTTGGGTTCTGGCCCACTGTGTCAGAGGTTGGAGAGTGTTTCGGATCATTCGGTATTCGATTTTGTGTCAAATGGACGGTGGAACCAAAATTTGCTGAGGTGCTGGGTCCCGGATGCTGTTGTTGCAGAGATTATCCAGAGGCCTGTCCCTACTGGTGACAGGCAAGACAGGGCAATCTGGTGTTTGACGGAGTCTGGGGATTTTTCAATTGCATCGACCTACCTTTTGTCCAGTGGGTAGCAGCCTACCTCGTTCATGTTTGCTAGGGTTTGGTAACCGTTGTTGCCCGTCAAGATTTCCTTTTTCATGATGCGTGTGTTGAGAAATCGGTTGCCTTTAGCGTCAGTATTGGGGAGGCTAAATGTTGACGGCCCTTCAAAGTGCTTTTGCTGTTTAGATCCCAACTCAGAATCGTTGGAGCACATTTTTTCAGAAGGTGATCTAGCCCAATTCCTTTGGGCTTTCTTTGGGAATGTAGTGGGGGTCGTTTACAGAGGTACAGGTGTTCGGTCTCGGCTGGCTGGCTAGTGGTCTCTGCCAACACGTCATTCTCGTATGAAGATGATCCATACGGTGTTGCCTAGCATAATCTGCTGGCATATTTGGTTGGCACGGAATCTCGCCTTCTTTGAAGGTCAATCCCTGCACAGGCGGACTATTTGTGATCGTATTATGGCAGATGCAGTGGGATTGGTTTGTGGAAATGCTGAGGGGGAATCGGATGGTTATTCGTCCTGGCATGTTTTTTATGCCAGTCTCTCTGGATGGCGCCCTCGATACTCCCATCGGATGGTTTGTTGGGAATCGCCAGTTCAGGCAATGTGCAAGCTAAACACAGATGGCTGTTCACTGGGCAATCCGGGGAAGAGTGGAGGGGGTGGTGTACATAGGGATGCGTCTGGTGAATTGGTATTTGGGTTCTCCATCCCTCTTGGGGAGGTGACAAGTCTACAGGTGGAGGCTAAGTCGTTAATATATGGGGTGCAGCAGTGCGTGTTGCGGGGCTTCTCCAGCGTTCAGGTGGAGGTGGATTCACTACTTTTAGCAAATATCCTCCAAGGCAAATCGAAGTGTCCGTGGTTGATTCGATCGGAAATTGAAACATTCCAGGCAAACTGTGCTTTGGCTAGGACGGTGGGACATTGCTATCGAGAGGCAAACTAGGTGGTGGATGAGTTGGCTAAGGCGGGGGCAAATGGTTCGGGGAATGTTCTTTATACCTCACAATCGGAGTTACCAAGACCTGTAAGGGGGGCCTTGATATTGGATAAAGCAGGAACTCCTGCCATTCGTGTTAGGTCTATTCGCAAACAAACTCCTTTGTATCTGTGTTTTTGGGTTTCTAATAAAACAAGGGGTTGGCATCCCTCCCCATGTACGGGGTTAGCCAAAAAAAAAAAAGAGTAAAGACTTAAGTACTCTTCTAGAGATAGGTATAAACCCTTTATCTTGATACTTGGGAAAATTTAGATATGTATATTGGGTAGGAATCTCGAATGTAGTGATTTACTCTTGGGACCAGCCAGCTCGAGTTGTGAATTACCTTATTTCGGATTATTGTACCTGAGTACTTAAGAGCTGAGGGCAATGCTAAGGACTTGAGATCTCCATGTGCGGGGAATAAGAACAAATCGATATTTCACGTGAATAGTTACAGGAAACCAATAATCGTTTGGCTAGAATGACACAACAATTAAGAGAGAGAGGTGGAGAAGATCGTAGTCCAGAGGATCCTAGTGTGGGGATGATGTTGACTATGTTAGGAACGAGAATGATCTAGTTCCAATTAATCTAGTGAAGCACTATTTTTGATCTTTTGTAATGGGACGATGAGAATAGGACTTAAGAGTTTGTGCCTTGGAGATGCATGTACTTTTGTTAACCACCTGTTTACTTTTATTTACTGACCTTGACTTGGTATGTGCTTTACTTGACTGTAACTTGTGTTATGATCTGATGAACTCTAGTTTGTGTTTGACTTGTACGGTGATAATGTTATTTGTGCAAGTGATTTCATTTTTCTTTAGAGTTGTTACTGGTATATGTGTGTAGTTCAATTATGGTTTAGCTTGGGGTTTATGCATGTATATCTAGATTAGCTGTGAACATGGAAACTAGAGGATAACGAGAGGGACGCCAACCCAGACAACCTCGAAATCAAAGAGTAGATAATGAGCTTGCTACAGATCAAAACGCCGAGCCAAGGGTTAGGGGAGGAGATGACCAAATGGGATTAGTTTTAACTCGCATGACGGATGTACTAAAGCTCTTAGTAGCTCAACAGGGGCAGGGGGTTGGACAAGGAAACCAACGTGGAAACCAGGAGATAGGAGAGGATCGAGTTTTGGAATGGTTTCAGAAATTCTTCCCACCCAAATTTTCTCGGGACCTGACCCAGAAGTGGATTAAAATTGGCTAGAAAATATAAGGAATATATTCGATGTCTTGAACTACACAGAAGAAAGACAAGTCACTCTTGCTGTTTTTCAACTTGAGGGAGCAGCTCGAACCTGGTGGAATGTTATAAGAAACAAGTGGGAAAGAGATCAAACTCTAAGAACTTGGATAAACTTTGTACGAGAGTTTAATGTGAAATTTCTTCCTCCACTAGTCTAAGAAAAGAGGGAAGACGGTTTTATAAAGTTTCGTCAAGGAACTTTGAATGTGGCTGAGTATGAAACACAATTCATGAAATTATCTAAATATGTTCCAGAATTGGTGGCTACGGAGCGGAAGAGAATAAGACTGTTTATCCAAGGATTAAATTTAGAAATTCAATTTGCCCTTGCCGCAGCACAGATTGAAACATTTAGTGACGCTCTTGAGAAAGTACAAAGGGTGGAGAGTACAAAATCCCAACTGAGAACCTTTCAAGCGAGGAAAAGAGATGTATCCGATAGTAGTCGCTACTTTGATGTGCCAAGAGAAAGTGGACTGCCACCTAAAGTCAGAAAAGGAGTGGATGGAGTAAGACTACCACTTCTTTCACCACCCATGATAAAGAAACCAGAAGGGACTATGTCACGAAGAGCTCCAGTAGGACAGATACAATTACCGGAAACTTCGCAGGCAAGTCAAGTCACAACTCCTCGTCTGACCTGTGGATATTGTGGAAGGACGAATCATACCGAAAAAAATTGATGGGTGAAGGGGCGAAAGTGCATGGGATGTGGGAGCACCAACCATAAAATTCACGACTGCCCAAAGAGGTATCAACGAGAAACTACTATTCAACAAGGAAATAAAACTACCCCTCGACAAGTCAGTGAAGGAGGAAACCGACCAATGGCGCCTGCAAGAACACCTGCAATGATCACACAACAAGGTCTATGGTTATCAGAGGTTATGGAAGGTATGAATTTCGAGAACGAAATTCTTTTAAGGAGGGAAGTTTGTGAGGACTCAGATTTTTTCTTATTTTTATTTTATTTTATTGGTTTATTTGATTATTTATTCACCCGTTTATCCCAGATAATTTATTTCATCCGTTTTAAGTACATTTGTATGCAAAAATGTCCCTTTTTATAATTTTAAAACGTTTAGTTAGCAAATTTAATTTTTCTAATGCTCATTTACCGAGAAATAGGGAATACACGTTTTTCGAGGTAAATTTCGATCCGAGAATACATTAGTCTTGGAGAATTAAGAATGATCAATAGTAGACTAAGAAAAGTTAATTGAGGGATTAGATGTGAGTGGGTTAAAATTTAAGTTTTTACCGCACGCGCGTCGAAAATTTCTCGAAAGTCACACCGCACGACTAATTAGAGATTTGAGGATTTATATTAGACTAGTAAGAGTGAATAATTATCATATTAAAGGAAGTACCTTAGAGGATTAGTGCATGAGTGTATCAAACCCGAGAGAAAGTGGTAGTACAAAACATCATTTGGGCACTATTAAGATTTGAATTTTTGCCCAACACTTATGGCTACTATTTCATTCTTTCCCTCCAAGTTTCCATCACACAAAAACCCTCATCTCTCTCTCTTCACTCCCTCAATTTTTGGCCAGACCAAGAGACAAGAAAAGGAAGAAGAAAAAACTCCATTGTTTAGCTTCAAATCACTCACCAAACCTCCACCAAATCACTCACAACTTGGAGTACCACTCTAGCTTGAAGGGAAGAGTGGGCTGGCTGGTTAGGGTCTGTTTTAAGGAGTTTCTCACACAAAAAAAGTCTATCACTCAGGATCTAGTCCACAGTAGGGTTATCAGGTGGAATCTCCTCCTCAGGGTTCTCCTCGGGATCCTCCTCGGGATCCTCCTCCGGATCCTCCTCCTTAGCCGGTCTCTGGACAACCTCCATCACCTCATTTATCAGCATAGTGGCATCGGCTATGATCCCAGAAGCCCGATCACGGACCTCCTTGCCTAACCTAGTAAGTCGAGCCCTAGCTCTCTGAAGCTCATCACGGGTGACCTCAGCCGTAGCCACCGCGCCTGCCAATGTCTCCTCAAGCTCAACAATCCTCTCACTCTGAGCGTTCACCATGAGACTCAACCTCTACCTCTTGGAGTAAGTCCCGGTTGGTATCCACCAACTGGCATCGCTCATCATCAAGAGCGAGTACGAGGTCATTCGGGCAAGCGTATGTCGTCCTACAGGGACAACGGGGAATCCTCGAAGCAGGTGAGTAACGTACACGAGCTCCCCTACCACGAACTCGGTAATAAATAGGCCTAAGGGGTCCCACGTGGCCATTCGCATGACCATTACCATTAGCAGCTGGTCCCCCATTTCCATTCTCCATCCCTACAAAACAACCACAAATTCCAGATTAGAAACTTAAAGTCGCTACCTCGCTAAAACATTACTTAGGGTATGACAAAGTCATCTCATCTCAATTCTTAAGGGTAAGGTCTTTAATATATCTCCCCAATTAGATTTCTAATCTAGTGCTCTGATACCAACAGTGACGCCCCCACTTCTCCCAAGGGTGAACCTAAGGGTATCCGCGGGACGCCTGCCCAACTCTCGCCAGGGCTCAAGACAATTCAATTCAAACTTAAAGATACATACCAAATTAATACAAGTCTAAATGAAGAAAAGTCACTTCCTTAACTGAATATCCAAATCTTACATCATGTTCTCAAAAGATACATCAAGTTCCAAAATACAACCATTAAAAGTCGACTAAACATTTACAACCAAGATTCCAGTCAAAAGTATAACCTAGTCAGCTTTACAGAGTTCTTCCAATCCAACCTGTTAAGGAAAACAACTAATGGGATGAGCCAATACTCAGTGAGGCCAAGAAACACACATGCAAGCACGTAAGCCAAGTAGCAATCACAATTTAGCAAAAAAAATAGTAGTATTCAGGTAATTAACAATTCAAGTAAGAAAAATAAACAGAAATAATTCAAGGATATGGGAGCTCTCAGGAGCTAATTTTCACTTGCTTTGCCAACCTCGATCGAATACCTTCCCGCGATGACACTCGGTCAACCGGGTCAGTATTTTAAGTCCATAGATCTCCACTTACTTCACAGGTCCGTCCACCATACACCCTCCCATTGGGCCCGAACTGCAATAAAGGCACTACTACACGAGTAGGCCAAGCGAGATCTCTCAGTAGATCAAACTTTCAGGTATCTCATGGCTCACCAAGGATCCCGACCAAGCCTATGCCGGCTCGAGTCCAAGGTCGGCCGATGAGTTTTGGTGTCCCCCAGTTTAGTTGTATATCGAGGAGATTCACTCCAACGATATGTATACAGTTCAGTTATAGGTCGAAGATATTCACTCCAACGACATATGCAGCCATAGCATATAATTCAGTTCAATTCAGTTCAGATAATTCAATTCAGTTCAGGCAATTATATTTCAATTCATTTAAATGAGAACGAGTGCGATAAAGTACGCACTCGACTCAGCAATTATCAAATTTTCAGTCCATGAGAAGCAATTCACATAATTACAACAAAACACGCACTTGACACTCACCTAGTCAAAATAAGAGAGTGGTGCACAATCAAGTATTTAAGCGTCCACTGTGAGGTCTCTTGAAGGTCCACTTGAGTGTCTGAGCAAAAATAATTGGCTATTACGTGTTACCACTTAAAAACCCCTAGCTACTGGAGAAGATTGTACCCCTGTACAATACTTAAGAAAATATCGTGAAAAGAGCCCTAATTACTCGTAAATCGAGACTCTAAAGTGGGGTTTAATATTACAAGGAAAAACTGTTTTCCTTCAAGAGATCAAGTCTAAAACAATCATTTAATATCGAAGGGAAATGGAGAGTTCTAAAAACTAAATTTCCTTTAAATTCAAAAATTTCAGATTTAAGGTGCAATCTTTGAAAAATCATATCTTACACTCCGCAGGTCCAAAATTGGAAAACTTGGTACCGTTGAAAACTAGTTCCAAAGTACTAAAAGTTCCAAGAAGATACTTTTCTAAGATTCAAAATGGAGGATACTCAAATTTTGGCTTAAAGGGGCTGACTTACACTCCCAAGACAGTTTCAATCTTGGTTTTCGGCAAACTTTGGAAATTCGGAAAAATTCATAGAAAGTGAACTAGCCTCTGAGATTTGTACCTCAATTAGAATTCCAATCAAGGTTTAAAACACAATAAGCAGAACTAAATCGGAGTTTCGAGCATCAAGATATAGCAGTCCAAAGTCAGCCAAAAGTTGAGACTGTTTGCACATTTTTCCAGATTTGAAAAAACGACTTTGGTCCATCATTTATGTACCGAAATGGTCTTGGATTGACACCAAAATTGGTACAACTCAAAATCCATATGAGGATTACTCGTCTACTAAATTTCATTTGAAAATTCATACGGGAAGGTAGTTAACTAAACTACCAAATTTCAAGAAAATCCCAAGACCAATCTGTCTTTTGCTTTCTTCTTCCTTTTCAAACATTTTGCCCAATGAAAACGACTCAAATCTGGCTCATTTATGAAACAAAAGTCTGAGAAACATCTAATATACATTTGGTAGGTGATTGACATCAAAATTCGCAAAACAACAAGTCCCAAGTCAAGCTAGGCCTTTCGGCTAGCCAAAATTAGAGTTTTCTATCACTGGTGCAGTTCGGTAATTTAACAACATCTCACTCAATTCAACTTGAAATTGAGCATGGTTGGTGGCATTGGAAACTAAATTCATAAGGCTACATTTCATTAGAAGAAATGATTTTGAAATTTAGTTCATAACTAGTTCAAATTCGAACAACAAATCCCAGCTCATCACTGACCCTCGAGCAAAGCAGTAAAGCAGAACAGGTAAGTTTGAAGAACTACTACGGCTCACTCAATTCGAATCAGGGGATGCATTTTATATCGTTAGAAAACTACAAATGTCTAGTTTTAAATTCCACTAACGACACTTGATTTCGATATTTGAGGAAAGAGTTATGATCATTCAAAGTTTACTACCAGAGAGCCCCTGTTACACGATTTTCCAGTTTTGTTCCTACCAAAACTCGATTTTTCCTCAACCAAATCAAGTGATTTTTGGAGGAAACTTTCCACACATCCTATATAACATATTTACATCAGATTCAAGGTCATTTGAAAACCAAAAAATTGAGTTATGGCTTCAATAAAAACAGGGCAGAATTCTGCCTCTCTCTATGCAACTTCCCTTTGGTTTTCCTTTCACTTTTCCAACTTATATCCACTTATTTAACACATAATCAACACTAACAATACACATAATCGCCATATCAGTCCAATATATCCATTGTGGGATTTCATAGAACCCACTCCAATCATTTACAACCAAATAACAGCACTCACAATGAAGCTACAAGCTTCATGGCCAATATCAAACTCACTAAAGCTAAAGATGGAAGATCGGATGCTTTGGATGATTACCTCTTTGCTTTGATGAAAAATCAGAAATTTTTGCACTCCCAAGACCCAAGAAAACCATGAGAAAGATGCTTCCTTCCTAGTCCAAGTGAATCTCCAAGTGAAGTGGAAGTTGTGTGGTGAATTTGGAGTGAAATGGTTGGAAGATTGGAAGTGAAATGAAGTGGAATGATGAAGAGTTCTTCTTCTTCTTTGCTTTGAGAATTTTGGCCAGCCTCGAGAAGAAAGAGAGAGAGTATGGCTGATGATAAAGCTTGTTGGAGAAGCTTGGTGGTTAGTGGTTCAAATTTGAGCAAAAATCAACTTTGAATAGTGCATGCACACGCGCGTTTCATGCCCGTTTTCTCTCGGGTTCGTTACACTTGTGCACTAAACCTCTAATGCACTTCCTTTAACACTATTATTATTCATTCCTAGTAGTCTAACAATAATTTTCTAAAGTCCTTCAATTAGTCGCGCGTGTGAAAATGCGAACTTCCGACTCGCGCGCGATAAAGCGAAATTTCTAAGAAATTCTTGTAACGATAGTGTAACTAACTAATACTTGGGTAAGTAATAATAAAAATAACTATTTTTGAATAAACCAATAAATAAATAAATAAATCGATAAAATAAATAAATAAAAATAAAAATGAAATACGAGTCCTCACATCCTCTTCCCCTTAAGAGAATTTCGTCCTCGAAATTATACTTTGATTTGAGAACAGGTCTGGATACTTTTCTCGAATTTCTTCTTCAACTTCCCAGGTTGCTTCCTCTAGTCCATGGTTCCTCCAGAGAACTTTCACCAACGGAATCCGTTTGATCCTCAATTCCGTCACCTTACGATCTAGAAGCTTTATCGGTTTCTCTTCATAGGTCAGCGTCTCATCAATTTCAATATTTTCCGGTTGCAGGATATGAGAAGGGTCTGGGTGATATTTCTTGAGTATGGACACGTGAAAAACATTGTGAATCCGAGACAGACTCGGTGGCAGTTCCAACTTATACACTACATTTCCCATGCGTTAGATAACCTTATAAGGTCCTACAAATTTCGATTGTAACTTCTTTCCTCTTCCTGCCATCGAACTCGCTTTCAGAGGAGTAATTTTAAGGAATACTTGATCTCCAATCGCAAATTCTAAGTCCTTCCTTCGGTTATCTGCATAACTCTTCTGATGACTTTGTGCGGTTAGAATTCTCTGGCGTACCAACTTCACCTTTTCATTCACCTCCTCAATCCAAGGCACTATAGTCGAGTCTAAGATTTTTTGTTCACCTATTTCATCCCAACAAATCGGAGATCTACACTTCCGACCATAAAGTGTTTCGTACGGGGCCATTTGAATTAAAGAATGGAAACTATTGTTATAAGCAAATTCCACCAATGTCAAAT
The DNA here is from genome assembly GCF_003713205.1 of Coffea eugenioides. NCBI lineage: Eukaryota > Viridiplantae > Streptophyta > Magnoliopsida > Gentianales > Rubiaceae > Coffea > Coffea eugenioides. The sequence continues at coordinate 25,548,089 of NC_040035.1, forward strand.
ACTTACTCCAATTCCCCCCAAAATCCAAAACACAGGTTCTCAACATGTCCTCAAGAGTTTGAATCGTCCTCTCAGACTGTCCATCGGTTTGGGGATGGTAAATAGTACTAAAATTTAATCTAGTCCCCAACACTTCTTGCATCTTTTGCTAGAATCTTGAAACAAACCTAGGGTCTCTATCAGACACGATACTTACAGGTATCCCGTGTAACCTGATAATCTCATCCAAGTATAACTTAGCTAACTTCTCCAACGGCTACTTCATACTAATTGGCAGAAAATGAGTCGATTTGGTCAATCTATCCACTATTACCCAAATGGAATCATGACCTCTTTGAGTCCTAGGTAACCTTGATACAAAATCCATGGTAATATTTTCCCACTTCCACTCAGGTATCTCCAAAGGTTGCAAAAGTCATGATGATTTTTGATGTTCAGCTTTAACCTGTTGACAAATCAAACAAGTCTGGACAAGTTGAGCAATCTCTTTTTTCATGCTCTCTCACCAATACAAACTCTTCAATTTTTGGCACATTTTATTTGTGACGACCCCACCTCCCCCTGGGCGTACCCTAGGGTTTAGCGGACAACCTGCCCAACGTCAGGACTCACTCACTCGTATCACGTGCATACATCCATCGGCAATAAATAACATCGCAATTCACACTTACAATTTACATCGATGCATATTCAAGATACAAAGCCTCTACATACCCAAACGGGTTCAAAGTGTATACAATTCAAGTACAATCATCCTAATCGAGTGATAGCGTGAGTACAAGTCAAAAGTCAAAAACAACTAGGCTACGCTAGTCTTTACATATCTCACGCCTCGCTCGTACCCCTGTAAGGAAAACAAATGGCGTGGAATGAGCTAAAAACCCAGTGAGGTTCCAAATAGCAAATTGACCATTATTTATAAGTACAAGTTTTCGATATAGAAAAGTAATGAGCATGAAGAGTTCATAAAAGTGAGCAATAACACTTCAAATAGCAATCTCAAAATGAGCGAGTATAAAAGTTTTCAGAAGAAACAATAATCCAATAAACAATAATCATTCCAAAGTATAAGGATACGGATGGCTTTCAGGAGCCAACTTCCCATTTCATCATCAGGAGCTTGATCACATAATAGTTGACACTCCGTCAACTTTCAAGTAAATGAACCAATCCAGTAGAGCACCACTTACACTACTCTCCGTCCACCATTCAAACCCCCTACTAGGCCCAAAATCCTCAATAAACACGGGTGGTAATACTTGAGTATATCGATTAGTCAAGGAGATATCACTCCACTCGACAATCAAGAGACCCAGGGTTCGTTACCCAATCGACCAAGCCCTTGCCGGCTCGACTCGAGTAACTTGCCACAGGGTTTCTGGAATTTCAGGAAGTGCGCACATCACAAACAAGTATCTCAAATCAATTTCAACAATAAACAAGTATATATATCAAATAAGGGCAAGTGCGATAAAGTACACTCTTGCCCGATCAAACCAATCATATATCATTTAATCATATTAATCATATTGGAAACAAGTGTCCAGTTCAATCAGGTATTTGGAAGCACTCACCAAAATGAAGTGCCCCTAGTAATCACGTCTGGGTTATACTCCGGGTTCGGAGTCCAAATCTACGATAAAACTTTGTTTCAGAACTTTAAAAATCGACTAAGGTTCGAAACTTAGACGTTTCGTTCAATAAGAATCAAGAAATGGATATTCACTTGGAGAATATTCGTGAAACACTCGCTCGCTTTTCAAACTATATAAATTTGTAACATTTATACTTGGAAATGCCATTTGAGTCGAAAGTACAAGGAAAACGTATTCCTAGTAGTCATGGTTGTATTTCTCAAGGGTACAAGTTCGGCCAAATCCTCACTGATATACCTCGATAAAAGAAGACACCAATATCCTAGATAGTTCAAGTGGAAATCGCTCTTAACCATTACTCAAGTTGCAAGTATGTCTACCTAGCCCTTGAGCGTAAATTTGGGCAGCACGCCCTTTGCATTTTCCTATTTTCCAGCCATTTATGGCTTCATTCTTTTCCTCAATCAAACCCAAAGTTACACACAAAAAAAACTCATTTCAATAGCCGTTCAATAGGCTCAAGGTAATACAAGTACAAAAATCAAGCTAACGACATGTGCGGAAATGAAGTCTAGCAAAAGACAGATTTGACGTGATTTTACGTAACGGACACAACTGAAGTTACGCTTATCAGATTGAGGTGCAACTTATACCATTTCGAAGCTAAGACACAGGGTTAAAATTTTGATGAAGATCACTTAGTCCAATTTCCAGTGTAACCTAGTCAAATTCCCAATTCACAGAACCAAACTTCTACTAATAGACCAGTTAACCGTACTACCTTCAAATGGCCATATCTCAAGCTACCAAAGTCCGTTTAAGACGTTCTTGGAGGCGTTGAAAATTTGAGACAAAGTAATAAAACTTTCATGTTTTGGCTAAAAGCTAGTTCAGTACGTATCCAGGTGAACAAATGCAACCAACTTAGTGTACTGTCAAAACTGTCCACTGACTTTACTCCTATGGCAGTCAGGGTATTTTCATCTTTTCACAGGCTACGTTGCTCCGATTGAGCTGAAATTTTGTAGGCAACCATAAAATGTCATTCTATACAACTTTCATGTTTTGTTCTAAGCCTAATTCGGCTTCTAACATGATGAAATGGAATCGGGCAGAACTGAAGCTACAATTTCCAGAAATCTGGAATTTTGCTATATTCAAGCTATAATTCACATTTTTACCTTGAAACTACCACTACCATCTCCTTTACAAGATTATATACCAGATATATACATCATACAACACCTAACCCACAAGAAACCCTAACTCAAAAGTCATCCATCTAATCATCAAAATCACTTGGAACAAGCATCACAAGCACAATACTAACATTAATACCCAACTTAATCATGATTAATGGAGAAAGAAAGGTTGATCAGCCATTATACCTCAAGACAAGAGCTTGCAAGAATGATCCTCCACCTCTCCTTGAAATTTTTGGTTCCTTAAGCTTCCCAAGCTTCCAAACTAGTGATTAACCGGTTTAGTTTTTCTTGGTTGCACTCAAAAGGTTGGATTCAAGGTAGAAGATTGAAAACTCTCCTCACTCTTTTGCATCTCCTTGCTCTCAGACAAAACAGAAAGAAAATGAGAGAAATGAGCTGAAATGAGAGATAAGAAGGCAAGACAAAAGGGTTGGTCAAGGGACCATAGATGACCAACACTTGTCACCACCAAAAACCATCCAAATTTTACTTTCTTTTCCTTGCATTTTGGCCCACATATTTCGACTATATGGCTAAGGATGAGGGAGATATTTTGCAAAAATATCAAGGGTATGTGGTGGTAGGGAAATGGTGGTCAAGTGGTGGGTTCAATCGGTAGTGATCGATACCCGTCGGTTTGAGCCGTTTTTTCTTAAATCACGTATACTAGGGTTTTTACCTTCTAATCACTAACTTATTATTATCACTTCAAATCATATAATATTTTCTCATCCAAAAGTCACTCTTACCTACCAAATTTTATCCTCACTCCGTACCGAATAGTCACACTACAAAAAAACGTGAAAACCCTAATTCGCTCTAACTTGAAAACGAAAAGTGAAACCCTACTTTCTAGGTTCATTTGCACTTATTGTGGGGTGATTGAGTAGTAGGGCCATTAGAAAGTAATAATTTCCAAATAAAAGGAATTTTAAGAAAAATGTGCGGGATTTTACAATTCCATTGATTACAATTAGGGCTCCGATTAAAAATGAGAAATTTAAGAAAATCGGTTAGTCACAAGTAAACTAGGTTTTTTTTTCTTTTGATTAGAATTTAGGGTTTAAAGAAGTCGGGGTATCACAATCTCCCCTCCTTAAAAGAATTTCATCCTCGAAATTCATTCATTCATTCGTAAATTCATATAGTTATTCGTAAATAAGTATAAGCAAAATAAAATAGCTATAAGGTTCAATAAAAGCATTTTCAAATCATAAAATGAAAATTAATAAAACACATTGAAAATAACACACTTTCTTTGTATATATCATAGCAATTCACACATCTTACGGGACAGTAACCCTAGGTATTGCTCAGGCACTACACTTAATCAAAACTCGAAGCAAGTGAATAATAAGGATCCCAAATCCCACGAATATCTTCAATATATTTCAAGTCCAGACTATTCGCATTCCCTGTGCCTTTGCTTTCGCCATCCAAACTTATCCTAATATTACGCGAGATCTCAACTTATTGTAAAGGTATCACTCTTTGGTACTCGGGGACAAGAATCCGAAAATATGATAATTCACCACTCAAGCTGGCCAGGTTCAAGAGCAAATCACCCGTATTAGAGATTCCTACCCAACATACATATCTAAGGTCCCCAACAATAGACAATTGTTCCACACTTAACAAGTCAATCCCCACAGTCCGAGAACCCTCTCCCGGCACGAGCTCAACAGGAGCTCTGATACCATCTGTGACGGCCCCACCTCCCCCTGGGCGTACCCTAGGGTTTAGCAGACCGCCATCCCAACTCTCGCCAGGACTCACTCACTCGTATCACGTGCTTACATCCATCGGCAATAAATAACATCATAATTCATACTTACAATTTACATCGATGCATATTCAAGATACAAAGCCTCTATATACCCAAACGGGTTCAAAGTGTATACAATCCAAGTACAATCATCCTAATCGAGTGATAGCGCGAGTACAAGTCAAAAGTCAAAAACAACTAGGCTACGCTAGTCTTTACATATCTCACGTCTCGCTCGTACCCCTGTAAGGAAAACAAATGGCGTGGAATGAGCTAAAAATCCAGTGAGGTTCCAAATAGCAAATTGACCATTATTTATAAGTACAAGTTTTCGATATAGCAAAGTAACGAGCATGAAGAGTTCATAAAAGTGAGCAATAACACTTCAAGTAGCAATCTCAAAATGAGCGAGTATAAAAGTTTTCAGAAGAAACAATAATCTAATAAACAATAATCATTCCAAAGTATAAGGATACAGATGGCTCTCAGGAGCCAACTTCCCATTTCATCATCAGGAGCTTGATCACGTAATAGTTGACACTCCATCAACTTTCAAGTAAAGGAACCAATCCAGTAGAGCACCACTTAAACTACTCTCCGTCCACCATTCAAACCCCTTACTGGGCCCAAAATCCTCAATAAACATGGGTGGTAATACTCGAGTATATTGATTAGTCGAGGAGATATCACTCCACTCGACAATCAAGAGACCCAGGGTTCGTTACCCAATCGACCAAGCCTTTGCCGGCTCGACTCTAGTAACTTGCCGCAGGGTTTCTGGAATTCCAGGAAATGCGCACATCATAAACAAGTATCTCAAATCAATTTCAACAATAAACAAGTATATATATCAAATAAGGGCAAATATGATAAAATACACTCTTGCCCGATCAAACCAATCATATATCATTTAATCATATTAATCAAGTATTGGAAACAAGTGTCCAGTTCAATCAGGTATTTGGAAGCACTCACCAAAATAAAGTGCCCCTAGTAATCACGTCTAGGTTATACTCCGGGTTCGGAGTCCAAATCTGTGATAAAACTTTGTTTCAGAACTTTAAAAATCGACTAAGGTTCGAAACTTAGACGTTTCGTTCAATAAGAATTAAGAAATGGAAATTCACTTAGAGAATATTCGTGAAACACTCGCTCGCTTTTCAAACTATATAACTTTGTAATATTTATACTTGAAAATGCCATTTGAGTCGAAAGTACAAGGAAAACGTATTCCTAGTAGTCATGGTTGTATTTCTCAAGGGTACAAGTTCGGCCAAATCCTCACTGATATACCTCGATAAAAGAAGACGCCAATATCCTAGATAGTTCAAGTGGTAATCGCTCTTAACCCTTACTCAAGTTGCAAGTATGTCTACCTAGCCCTTGAGCGTAAATTTGGGCAGCACGCCCTTTGCATTTTCCTATTTTCCAGCCATTTATGGCTTCATTCTTTTCCTCAATCAAACCCAAAGTTACACACAAAACAAACTCATTTCAATAGCTGTTCAATAGGCTCAAGGTAATACAAGTACAAAAATCAAGCTAACGACATGTACGGAAATGAAGTCTAGCAAAAGACAGATTTGACGTATACCGTTTTGAAGCTTAGACACAGGGCTACAATTTTGATGAAGATCACTTAGTCCAATTTCCAGTGTAACCTAGTCAAATTCCCAATTCATAGAACCAAACTTCTACTATTAGACCAGTTAACCGCACTACCTTCAAATGGCCATATCTCAAGCTACCAAAGTCCGTTTAAGACGTTCTTGGAGTAATTAAAAAGCTAAGACAAAGTACTAAAACTTTCATGTTTTGGCTAACAGCTAGTTCAGTACGTATCCAGGTGAACAAACGCAACCAACTTAGTCTACTGTCAAAACTGTCCACTGACTTTACTCCTATGGCAGTCAGGGTATTTTCATCTTTTCATAAGCTACATTGCTCCGATTGAGCTGAAATTTTGTAGGAGACCATAAAATGTTATTCTATACAACTTTCATGTTTTGTTCTAAGCCTAATTCGGCTTCTAACATGATGAAATGGAATCGGGCAGAACTGAAGCTACAATTTCCAGAAATCTGAAATTTTGCTATATTCAAGCTATAATTCATATTTTTACCTTGAAACTACCACTACCATCTCCTTTACAAGATTATATACCAGATATATACATCATACAACACCTAACCCACAAGGAACCCTGACTCAAAAGTCATCCATCTAATCATCAAAATCACTTGGAACAAGCATCACAAGCACAATACTAACATTAATACCCAACTTAATCATGATTAATGGAGAAAGAAAGGTTGATCAGCCATTATACCTCAAGACAAGAGCTTGCAAGAATGATCCTCCACCTCTCCTTGAAATTTTTGGTTCCTTAAGCTTCCCAAGCTTCCAAACTAGTGATTAACCGGTTTAGTTTTTCTTGGTTGCACTCAAAAGGTTGGATTCAAGGTAGAAGATTGAAAACTCTCCTCACTCTTTTGCATCTCCTTGCTCTCAGCCAAAACAGAAAGAAAATGAGGGAAATGAGCTGAAATGAGAGATAAGAAGGCAAGACAAAAGGGTTGGTCAAGGGACCATAGATGACCAACACTTGTCACCACCAAAACCATCCAAATTTTACTTTCTTTTCCTTGCATATTGGTCCACATATTTCGGCTATATGACTGAGGATGAGGGAGATATTTTGCAAAAATATCAAGGGTATGTGGTGGTAGGGAAGTGGTGGTCAAGTGGTGGGTTCAATCGGTAGTGATCGATAACCGTCGGTTCGAGCCGTTTTTTCTTAAATCACGTATACTAGGGTTTTTACCTTCTAACCACTAACTTATTATTATCACTTCAAATCATATAGTATTTTCTCATCCAAAAGTCACTCTTATCTACCAAATTTGATCCTCACTCCGTACCGAATAGTCACACAACGAAAAAACGTGAAAACCCTAATTCGCTCTAACTTGAAAATTAAAAGTGAAACCCTACTTTCTATGTTCATTTGCACTTATTGTGGGGTGATTGATTTGTAGGGCCATTAGAAAGTAATAATTTCCAAATAAAAGGAATTTTAAGAAAAAAGTGCGGGATTTTACAATTCCATTGTTTACAATTAGGGTTCCGATTAAAAATGAGAAATTTAAGAAAATCGGTTAGTCACAAGTAAACTAGGTTTTTTTTTTCTTTTGATTAGAATTTAGGGTTTAAAGAAGTCGAGGTATCACATTATTCCCTCTAGGGTGTACCGTAAACTTTGATCGGTGTGCCTCTTCCAAAATTTCCTTCTTAAGTCCTTCATCTTTTGGCACTACTGTGACGCCCCCACTTCTCCCTATGGCGAACCAAAGGGTATCCGCGGAGCGCCTGCCCAACTCTCGCCAGGACTCAAGACAAAACCCGTTCAAGCTTAATGAAATACCAGCCACCACGATTGCATAAGTAAGAAAGTGCGGAAAACTTTCAACTTAACAATATACAACAATTATCCCAATCCTTACATCGGATCCAAAAGTTACATCAAATCCCCAAAATATGCAATAATCCAGAGTCTAGCCAAGTACATTGAAAACTCTAATACAAAAGTTTATTAAAAAGGGGTTTCTTCGAGGTTCACTTCTGATCCTTTCCTGTTAAGGAAAACAAAACTACAGGGTGAGCAAAACGCTCGTGAGGCCAAGAACACACATGCAAGCACGTTGTTCAAGTAACAATCCCAATTTAACAAGTAGAGCAATAATATTGCAATAAATAATAATTCGAGCGAGAAAAGTAAACAGAAACAATTCAAGGATATTGTAGCTCTCAGGAGCTAATTTCCACTTGCTTTGCAAATTTCATTCGTATATCTTCTTGTGATGACTCTCCGTCAACCGGGTCGATATTTCCAATCCGTAGAACTCCACTTACTTCTCATGTCCGTCCACCTTACAAACCCCCACCGGGCCCGAACGACGATAAAGGCGCTACTGCATAAGTAGGCCAAGCAAGATCTCTTCAATAGATCAAACTTATCATGTTATTCTCATGGCTCACCGAGGGTCCCGACCAAGCCCATGTCGACTCGAGTCCCAAGGTCGGCCTATGAGTTTGGGCGTCCCCTATGTACATTTGAGAGTCGAGGAGATTCACTCCAACGACGTATGCAGCCATAGCATACAATTTCATTTCATTCAAGCATTTAATCATTTCATTCCATTCCATCAAGTCATTAATAATTCATTCATTTCATGTCAATCATGAGTCATTCTTTTCAAATAAGAATGAGTGCGGTAAAGTACACACTCACCTCCATTTTCAAAATCTCCAATCAATTATAGCAATTAAGCATGTATCAAGTATTCAGGAGTTTAAGTAATCATGCACTTGACACTCACCAAGTAAACAAAGAAGAAATGTCGCTTGAAATTTAGGCGTTCACCGTGGGATCCTCTTGAAGGTCCTCGTGCGAGCTTGAACAATTAATAGTGAACTATCATGTATAAACCCCAATTATCACGAATGATTGTACACTTGTACAATCTAAGAAAATTTCATGAAAGCGAGCCTAAATTACTCGCGAATCACGGCTCAAAAGTGGGGTTTTTAAAGCACAAGGGAAATCGAGTTTTCATCTTTGAAATCAAGTGTAAAACGTTCAAGTGATATCGAGGGGAAAAGGATAATTCGAAAAACTCCATTTCCTTAAGTTTCAAAAATTTCAGCTTTGATACGAGATCTTTGAAAAATCGTATCTCACTCATTACAAGTCCAAAATTGGAAAACTTGATACCGTTGGAAACTTCTTCCAAAGTACTAAAATTTTCTAAAATACACTTTCCCATGGTTCCCAATAGAAGACATTCAAAAATAGGCTCAAAGTTACTGTTTTAGGCTTGCGCGACAATTTTGAGGTTGGTTTTTTGCCAACTTTGGAAATTCGGAAAAATTCACAAAATTTGAAATAGCCTCTCGGATTTGAAACTCAATTAGAGTTGCAATCAAAGTTTAAAACAAAACAAGTGGAACAAGAATCAGAGTTTTGAGCACCAAGATATAGTGGCTCAAAGTTGCTGAAAAATTGAGACGGTTCGGCAAATTTCCAGGTTCAAGTCACAAATTTTGGGACTTTGTTTGAGCATCGAAATGAACTCGGAATGGCACCAAATTTGGCAGTATTATACTAACATATGAACGTTATTCCTCTATCAATTTTCATGGAAAAATAAACACGGAAAGTTGGTTAACCAGATCACCAAAGTTTCCAAATTTCCAAGGCAAATCTGCCTTGTACATGAGTTTTCCGTTTTCGAAACGTTTGGCAAAAAAAAAATGTCTCAAACACGGTTCCTTTGTGTAGGTAATGTCTAAGAAAAATCCAAGATGCATTTGGTAGGTGATTAACACCAAGAATTTCGAAACAACAAGTCCCAATCAAGATTTAGACATTTACTAGCCAAAAGAGGGTTTCAAATCATTGAGTCAGTTTCGGATTTTGACCACAACTCACTCAATTCAACTTGGAATTGAGCATGGTTAGTGGCGTTGAAAACTAGATTCATAAAGATACAATTTATTAGAAGAAATGGTTTTCAAAATCTATCCACAGCTAGCTCATATTTGAGAATCAATTCGCTGCTCAAAACAGAGCTCCCAGTGTAGACGCGAAACAGGACAGTCATGTTCAAACGATTGGTATGTACTACTCAGGTGGAATCAGAATATGAATTTTATACCGTTGGAAATTTGGGAATATCTAGTTTCCAGTGCCACAAACGGCACTCGATTTTGATGTCGGAGCAAAAGGTTATAGCTGTTTGAAAAACACTGCCAGAGCAGTTATGGGAAAAACTCCAGTTTTGCTAGACTTCCGAAATCACAACATTTGGCCAACCAAATCACGAAAGTTTTTGATGTAACTTCATACACAACCTATATTACACATATACATCAGAAAAAAGTCATTAGAACCACCAAAAAAATGCACTAAAGGTCACGGGAATGACAGGGACAGAAATGAAAAAATTTCTCTCTTCACATCCTTTGAGTTTCCACCAACAACACAACATTATTCCAGTAGATTAAGCACTAAACCAACATTAATAACATCATAACTCATAAAATCAATCCATCCAATCATAATGGGAGTTCATAGAGCCCACACATCAACTTTCCAACATAAATAAAGCTACCCACATGCATGCATGAGCTTATATGTGCAATAGAACTTCCACAAATCAAGATTTTCAAGGTTGATCATAACTTACTTTTGTTGGTGATTTCAAGCAGAAATTTCGGTCCAAAGATGCTCAAGAAAAGCCGTGGAAATGAAGCTCTTTTGGTAGCTTAAGATGATCACCAAGTACTTAGCAAAGTGTGGTTAAATTTTGGTATGATTTGGTGGAGATTTGATGAAGAAATGAAGAAGAAATTGGAAGATATTTGGGGTTTGTTTTTCTTCTCCTTTGGCCAGCTGGAATGGAGTGAAGAGAGAGAGAGTTTTGATCAAAATGAAGCTTCCAAGAGAAGCTTTAATGTGTGGTCCAAAATTGAGCAAAAGTCAACTCTCCCTCGATTCCTCTCGAGTTTGTTTCACTAGTGCACTAAACCTCTAACGCACTTGTATTCATACTATTATTATTCACTCTTAATGGTCTAGAAATAATGGTCTTAAGTCCCTCAATTAAATCGCGCGTGTAAAAACACGTATCTCAGATTTGTGCGCGGTAAAGTGAAATCTCCAAAAAATTCTTATAACGATAGTGTCACTAACTAATACTTGAATACTTTAGTATAAAAATACCTATTTTAAGACTAATGTACAAGTCTCCAATTTTTCCAAGTTTATTGTATTCTCGAATCGATTATTGACTCCAATCGCGTATTCACTATTTTCACTTAACGAGCTTTCAAAAATTAAATTTTGAAACAAGTCCCTTTAAAAAATATAACTAAGCTATAGATCCATATAATTAGGTCTAAAAAGGTTAGAAAATAATATTCGGGGCAATTGGCCAAATAAATAATTAAATGAGCTAGAATTAGGAGTTTAAAATAGATAAATTTTATGAGTCTTCACAACTACGATCCGATTCCGAAACCTCAATATACCATTCATTCCCAAGTTAAAATCCAACTTTTCTCCCTTTTTGACTTTTTCCAACCACTTTTGCACTTCAGTGTCCTTTTCCTGAGTTCTTTTGATACGCTCCAACAAAGTGGAATTCACGACAATATTCCCAAGAATTACTTTCCTCGGTTCAAATCTAGGGTTCCATACATTAACCTCCTCCAACAAGTGCATTTCTTTAATCATCAATCCTGCCACTTGCACTTGACGACTTAAAGCAACGCCACTACATTGGCCTTCCCTGAATGGTACTTTATCGTGCAATCATAGTCCTCCAAGAATTCCGTCCACCTACGTTGCCTCAAATTTAACTCCTTTTGAGAAAACAAATACTTAAGGCTCTTGTGGTCAGTGAAAACCTCAAATGTTACTCCATAAAGGTAATGCCTCCATTTCTTTAAAGCAAACACTACTGCCGCTAACTCTAAATCATGAGTTGGGTAATTTCCTTCTTGCGGTTTTTACTTCCTAGGGGCATACGCTATCATTTTCTCGTTTTGCATTAATACAGATCCCAAACCTTCCTTGGAAGCATCTGTGTAAACCACAAAACTATCCTTCCCATTTAGTAGAGCTAATACGGGCACTCTTGTCAAACGTCTCTTTAATTCTTGGAAACTCTCTTCACACTTCCCACTTTTCTTGGTTAACTCAGTCATGGGTCCAGCAATCTTAGAAAAATCCTTGATGAATCTCCGGTAATACCCTGCTAACCTTATAAAACTCCAAACCTCAGTAGGATTTTCCGGTTGTTTCCACTTCGAAACAGCTTCAACTTTGGTTGGATCCACTTTAATCCCGTCCTTAGAAATTATATGACCCAAGAATGTCACTTCTTTCAACCAAAATTCATACTCGCTAAAACTTAGCATATAACTGATGTTCCCTCAAAGTTTGTAAAATAATTTTCAAATGTTTCTCGTGATCCTCCACAGTCTTAGAATACACTAGTATATCATCAATGAATACTACCACAAATTGGTCCAGATAAGGCTTAAAGATCCTGTGCATCAAATCTATAAAAGCTGCAGGCGCATTGGTCAACCCAAACGGCATTACGACAAACTCAAAGTGCCAATACCTAGAGTTAAAAGCAGTTTTAGGTATATCCTTCTCCAAGATCTTCAACTAGTAGTAACCCTGTCTAAGATCCAACTTGAAAAATACTACCGACCCTTGTAATTGGTCAAACAATTCATCAATGTGGGGTAATGGGTACTTATTCTTAATAGTGACATTGTTCAAGTCTCGATAATCTATGCACAATCTTAAACTCCCATCTTTTTTCTTGACAAATAAGACCGGGGCTCCCCACGGTGAATCACTTTCCTTTACAAAACCCCACTCCAATAAATCCTGTAATTGTAACTTCAATTCTTTCAATTCAGTTGGAGCCAATCTATATGGCATCTTAGAGATAGGTGCTACTCCCGGAGTTACATCAATCTTAAAGGCTATATCTCTTTCCGGGGGTAAAGACTCTAACTCTTCGGGAAAGACATCTGGGTACTCTTTCACTACAGGCATGTCCTCTAATTTCACTTTAACACTTGGGGTATTGATAAGGAAAGTCAGATATCCCTGAGCTCCCTTACTTAACATTTTCCTAGCTCGGATCTCTGAGATAAGTGCAGATGAGGCAAATCTACCCCTTACATCTAATTTCAGGGTTGCTTCTCCCGAAATGCACAATTCTACTGTTTTCATCTTACAATTCAACTGAGCATTATAATGGGCTAACCAGTCTATTCCTAGGATCACATCATACCCCTTAATCGCCAAGCCCATCAGATCAGCCAGTAATTTCTATTCCCCAACCCAGATCTCACAATCCTTATATATCAAGTTAGCGATTAAACTTTGATCCCCAGTAGGTATCCTAACCTTCAAATCATAAGGTAACTTAATTGGCTTCAAGTCTATTCCACCCATGAAGTTGGGGTTTACAAAAGAATGTGTTGCACCTGGATCAATTAAAATCTTAACTAAACGGTGAAAAATAGGGATCGTATCTTCAACCACCTCAGTCGCATCGGAGATCTATTGGTAGTCCAATGCATAAACCCTAGCAGGTACTTTTGGTCGACTCCCTCCAGCACTAGTCTGCTTAGAGGTTGACTTTTCTGGCCTTTGAGTGCTACCTCCTACCTTCAACTTAGTTGGACAAGTCGCGAGCTGGTGCTCAGCACTACCATAGAACAAACACTTTCCCGACTTCCTCTCACACTCATTCTCCGAATGATTTGGTTTACCACAGTAACCACAGTTAACTTGATGTGTCACTGCCGAACCACTAGAAGGCACTCCTCTTGCTTGAACTGGCCCACTACGACCTCCTCTGGATAGAACTCCCCTTGAAGCCCCAACAGTCCTTATTCCTCCCATTCCTCTTCCCATCTTGGAAGGTGGTGTACTTTTACCATCTTGTCCAGAAGTATGACTAGAAAAGTTCCTTTTCTTATTGTGGAAGTCCCTAACTTGCATTCTTGCACTCTCGACCCTTTGCGCTTTCTCTAGAGCCTCAGTAAATGTAGAGATTTGGGGCCGCAGCCAAGCCCTCCTGAATTTCTACATTAAGCCCTTGTACAAAATGTTTTATCCTTTTCCGCTCATTAGTCACCAATTCGGGAGCGTACTTAGAAAGTTTAGTGAACTTCCCTTCATACTTAGCTACACTAAGAGTTTCTTGTTTCAACTTTATAAAATCGTTCTCCCATTTCTCTTGGATCAGAGGAGGAAGGAACTTTTCGTTGAACTCCCTCGTGAAATTCTCCCAAGTCCAAGGGGTTTGGGCTCTCTTCCACTTTCCCTTTATCATGTCCCACCAGGCATGTGCTACTCTCTCAAATTGGAAAGCAGCAAAGTTTGCTCGCCTATCTTCGGTATAGTCTAAGGCGGCGAATATGTTGGTCATCCTCTCCAACTAATTCTCTGTTACCTCAGGATCAGGTTCACCAGTGAACTTAGGCGGGTTAAATTTCAGGAACCTCTCCAAGGCTCCATCTTTCCCTCTATCCTGTCCCCCAGGTTGGTTAAGTGGCACTGGACCCTATCTCTCGACTAACCGCTCAAGGATATCAGTCATCCTATTAATGGCAGTAGCCACTTGGTTACTCTCTAAATTTCCTTGTCTCTGAGTCTGCCTAGTCGCCGATCCCTGATCATCTCTATGAGATTGGGATTGTTTAGTCCCTCGACCACGATCCCGACCACTCCTTCGTCCGTCCATAATCCTAGTTGTGTCTAGTGCAAGAAATAAAATAATTACGTGAGCAAATGTTGAAAGCAAGAACCAATTACAAAAACATTGAAGATAACAATAATTTACATGCATTAACACTTTAAGATCTATACAATTAGCAAGTCAATGGGGGAAATTACAAAATATAGCACACAGGTGCCACAAAAGTACTTTTAGTCACATACGACTAAAGTAAAGTCAAGTGCCTCAAAAGTAGGCCACACAGTCAAACAAAAATACAATGGCCTTGGCACTAGCATTACCCCAGCTAATTCTAACTACATCAGTCGAAAGTCTATCACTCCGGATCTAGTCCACAGTAGGGCTATCAGGTAGAATCTCTTCCTCAGGGTTCTCTTCCGGATCCTCCTCTGGACAACCTCCATCACCTCATCTATCAGCATAGTGGCATCGGCCATGATCCCAGAAGCCCAATCACGGACTTCCTCGCCTAACCTAGTAAGTCGACCCCTAGCTCTCTGAAGCTCATCGCCGGTGACCTCAGCCGTAGCCACCTCGCCTGCCAATGTTTCCTCAAGCTCAGCAATCCTCTCACTCTGAGTGTTCACCATGAGACTCAACGCCTCTACCTCCTGGAGTAAGTCCCGGTTGGTATCCACCAACTGGTATCGCTCATCATCAAGAGCGAGTACGAGGTCATTCGGCTAAGCGTATGTTGTCCTACAGGGACAACGAGGAATCCTCGAAGCAGGTAAGTAATGTACACGAGTTCCCCTACCACGAACTCGGTAGTAAATAGGCCTAAGGGGTCCCACGTGGCCATTCGTATGACTATTACCATTAGCAGCCGGTCCCCCATTTCCATTCTCCATCCCTGCAAAACAACCACAAATTCCAGATTAGAAACTTAAAATCGCTATCTTGCTCAAACATTACTTAGGATATGACTAAGTCATCTCATCTCAATTCTTAAGGGTAAGGTCTTTAATATATCTCCCCAACTAGATCTCCAACCTAGCGCTCTGATAGCAACTGTGACGCCCCCACTTCTCCCAAGGGCGAACACAAAGGTATCCGCGGGACGCCTGCCCAACTCTTGCCAGGACTCAAGACAATTCAATTCAAACTTAAAGATACATACCGAATTAATACAAGTCTAAATGAAGAAAAGTCACTTCCTTAACTGAATATCCAAATCTTACAAAATGTTCTCAAAAGATATATCAAGTCCCAAAATACAACCATTAAAAGTCGACTAAACATTTACAACCAAGATTCTAATCAAAAGTATAACCTAGTCGGCTTTACCGAGTTCTTCCATTCCAACCTGTTAAGGAAAACAACTAATGGGATGAGCCAATACTCAGTGAGGCCAAGAAACACACATGCAAGCACGTAAGCCAAGTAGCAATCACAATTTAGCAAGTAAAATAGTAGTACTCAGGTAATTAACAATTCAAGTAAGAAAAATAAATAGAAACAATTCAAGGATATGGGAGCTCTCAGGAGCTAATTTCCACTTGCCTTGCCAACCCCGATCGAATACCTTCCCGCGATGACACTCGGTCAACTGGGTCAGTATTTTAAGTCCGTAGATTTTCACTTACTTCACAGGTCCGTCCACCATACACCCTCCCATCGGGCCCGAACTGTTATAAAGGCACTACTACACGAGTAGGCGAAGCGAGATCTCTCAGTAGATCAAGCTTTCAGGTATCTCATGGCTCACCAAGGATCCCGACCAAGCCCATGCCGGCTCGAGTCCAAAGTCGGCAGATGAGTTTGGGCGTCCCCTAGTTCAGTTGTATATCGAGGAGATTCACTCCAACGATATGTATACAGTTCAGTTATAGGTCGAGGAGATTCACTCCAACGACATATGCAGCCATAGCATATAATTCAGTTCAATTCAGTTCAGGTAATTCAATTCAGTTCAGGCAATTAAATTTCAATTCATTTAAATGAGAACGAGTGCGATAAAGTACACACTTGACTCAGCAATTATCAAATTTTCTGTCCATGAGAAGCAATTCACATAATTACAACAAAACATGCACTTGACACTCACCTAGTCAAAATAAGAGAGTGGTGCACAATCAAGTATTTAAGCGTCCACTGTGAGGTCCTCTTGAAGGCCCCTTGAGTGCCTGAGCAAAAATAATTGGCCATTACATGTTACCATTTAAAAACCCCTAGTGCATTTAAGAATATATCGTGAAAAGAGCCCTAATTACTCGTAAATCGAGGTTCTAAAGTGGGGTTTAATAGTACAAGGAAAACTGTTTTCCTTCAAGAGATCAAGTCTAAAACAGTCATTTAATATCGAAGGAAAATTGAGAGTTCTAAAAACTACATTTCCTTTAAGTTCAAAAATTCCAGATTTAAGGTGCAATCTTTGAAAAATCATATCTTACACTCCGTAGGTCCAAAATTGGAAAACTTGGTATCGTTGGAAACTAGTTCTAAAGTACTAAAAGTTCCTAGAAGACATTTTCAAAGATTCAAAATGGAAGATACTCAAATTTTGGCTTAAAGGGGCTGATTTACACTCCTAAGACAGTTTCAATCTTGGTTTTCGGCAAACTTTGGAAATTCGGAAAAACTCACAGAAAGTGAACTGGCCTCTGAAATTTGTATCTCAATTAGAATTTCAATAAGGTTTAAAACACAACAAGTGGAACTAAAATCGGAGTTTCGAGCATCAAGATATAGCAGTCCAAAGTCAGCTAAAGGTTGAGACTGTTTGCACATTTTTCTAGATTTGAAAAACGACTTTGGTCCATCATTTATGTACCGAAATGGTTTTGGATTGACACCAAAATTGGTACAACTCAACATCCATTTGACGACTACTCCTCTACTAAATTTCATTTGAAAATTCACACGAGAAGATAGTTAACTAAACTACCAAAGTTCAAGAAAATCCCAAGACCAATCTGTCTTTTGCTTTCTTCTTCCTTTTCAAACATTTTGCCCAATGAAAACGACTCAAATCTGGCTCATTTATGAAAAAAAAGTCTAAGAAACATCCAATATACATTTGGTAGGTGATTGACATCAAAATTCCCAAAACAACAAGTCCCAAGTCAAGCTAGGCCATTCGGCTAGCCAAAATCAGAGTTTTCTATCACTGGTGCAGTTCGGTAATTTAACAACATCTCACTCAATTCAACTTGAAATTGAGCATGGTTGGTGGTGTTGGAAACTACATTCACAAGATTACATTTCATCAGAAGAAATGATTTTGAAATTCAGTTCATAACTAGTTCAATTTTAAGCAACAACTCCCAGCTCATCACTGACCCTCGAGCAAAGCAGTAAAGCAGAACAGGTAAATTTGAAGAACTACTACGGCTCACTCAGTTCGAATCAAGGGATGCATTTTATACCATTAGAAAACTACGAATGTCTAGTTTCAAATTCCACTAACGATACTTGATTTTGACATCTGAGGAAAGAGTTATGATTGTTCAAAATTTACTGCCAGAGAGCCCCTGTTACACGATTTTTTAGTTTTGTTCCTACCAAAACTCGGTTTTCCTCAACCAAATCAAGTGATTTTTGGTGAAAACTTTCCACACATCCTACATAACATATTTACATCAGATTCAAGGTCATTTGATCACCAAAAATTCGAGTTATGACTTCAAGAAAAATCGGGCAGAATTCGGCCTCTCTCTATGCAACTTCCCTTTGGTTTTCCTTTCACTTTTCCATCTTATATCCACTTATTTAACACATAATCAACACTAACAATACACATAATCACCATATCAGTCCAATATATCCATTGTGGGATTTCATAGAGCCCACTCCAATCATTTACAACCAAATAACAGCACTCACAATGAAGCTACAAGCTTCATGGCCAATATCAAACCCACTAAAGCTAAAGATGGAAGATCGAATGGTTTGGATGATTACCTCTTTGCTTTGATGAAAAATAAGAAATTTTTGCATTCCCAAGACCCAAGAAAACCATGAGAAAGATGCTTCCTTTCTAGTCCAAGTGAATCTCCAAGTGAAGTGGAAGTTGTGTGCTGAATTTGGAGTGAAATGGTTGGAAGATTGGAAATGAAATGAATTGGAATGATGAAGAGCTTTTCTTTTTCTTTGCTTTGAGAATTTCGGCCAGCCTTGAGAAGAAAGAGAGAGAGTATGGCTGATGATAAAGCTTCTTGGAGAAGCTTGGTGGTTAGTTGATAACTAATCTCGTTGGAGAAGGAGATTCGCGACCCAATATCACTTGTTGGATTTGTGATTGATGTCCAAGGAATGTAGCAGCGGAAACCCTACGACCCCTTTAATCTCCGTGACTACAAACTTGTTGATATTATCTCAACCCGTAATCAAACGAATTAGCGAACCTCAGGCAAGTGTAGAAGATGCCACAACTCAAGTGTGATTCTTGAATTGATAAGCCAACAAGAACAATAGAGTATAACTCTAAGTTGTTCAAAGAATGCTCGAAAGCTATAGAGAAAATTATCTCACTTCTTTTATGATAAAAGTGTCTGCCCTTTTATTGATGTAATGTGGTTCTTTATATAGGCTACAAGTAAAAACCTAATCTAGTAAGGAAAAGGAACTAAAGGTGCGGCTAATATGGGCCCTAAGAAGTGACGGAAACGGAAACGGAAGCTACGGGCTTCATTCCCTGCGCACTTATAACAAACCCTAAGAACACAAGCTCATTAGTGCAAAAATTGCACTTCTTGAGATCGACATAGAGCTTCTCTCTTCGGAGTAAATCCATAACAACCCTAATATACTCTAGGTGTTCATCATAAGACTTGCTATAAATTAGGATATGGTCAAAGTAAACTACCACAAATTTTCCTAAGAATGAATGCAGAACATGATTCATTAACCTCATGAAGGTACTAGGTGCATTAGTTAGCCCAAAAGGCATCACTAACCACTCATACAATCCATACTTAGTCTTGAAGGCAGTTTTCCATTCATCCCCCTCCTTAATCCTAATTTGATGGTACCCACTTTTGAGATCAATTTTGGTAAAGAACACAGCCCCATGTAACTCATCAAGCATATCATCAAAGCGAGGTATAGGGTGGCGATACTTTACCGTAATGGCATTTACAGCCCTACAATCGGTGCACATTCTCCACGTACCATCTTTCTTGGGCACTAAAATGACTGGAACAGCATACGGGCTTAAACTCTCACGTGCCCATTCTTTGCCAAACAACTCATCCACCTGCCTTTGCAACTCCTTGGTCTGCTCCGGGTTGCTCTTGTAAGCTGGTCGATTTGGCAATGAAGCTCCAGGGATGAAATCAATTTGATGCTCAATGCCTCTAAGCGGTGGCAATCCACTTGGTACGTCCTCGGGGAAGATATCAGCATATTCCTGTAAAAGAGTTTTAACCTCGAGAGGTATGTCAGTATCAAGTTTATGCACATTCAGAGCTACTTCTTTGCTGACAAGCATAAGAAACGGCTGCTCATCTCTCATTAACTTCCTCACTTTCTTGGCTTTTATCAGGAGCATTCGTTTTCCCTCAGATTTTACCTCACTTGTCGAGCTATCTATAGCCTTTTTCCTCTCTCTTTTTGCCTCGGCGCTCACATTTTCTTTCTTTTTTGCACAATACTTCTTATACTCCTGTTTCAATTTCAATTGATCTTCATGCACTTGTTTGGGGGAAAGAGGAGTTAGGGTGACTTTCTTACTATTGTACAAGAAGCTATACTTGTTAGTCACACCATAAAAAGTTACCTGCCTGTCAAACTGCCACGGCCTACCTAGTATAACGTGACTAGCCTACATAGGAACTATATCACATAGTATATCATCAGAATACTTATGAAATTGGAAGGATATAAGAACCTGTATGGTTACTCGAACCTCCCCAGAGTGGTTGAGCCATTAGAGTTTGTATGGTCGCGGGTGATCCCTTGTAGGCAGTTTCAAGTTGTCCACCATGAGTGAACTAGCTACATTTGTACAGCTCCCACTATCAATAATCACACTGCAAAGTGCTTGGTTGACGAAGCACCGGGTGTAAAAGATGTTCTCCCGTTGAAGCTCGTCCTCCTTGACACATGTAGTTAATGCTCTCCTTGCAACCAATGCAGTCCCAAAATGACCCTCGGGTGCACTAAACTCCTTTTTATTTGGTGACTCACCATCACTACCTCCTTCAAGAGGTGGCATGCCTTCGTACTCGACTTCGTCCTCACTCACGATCTTGCCATTTTGCATCATAATCATAGTCCTTTGATTGGGACATTGACTAGCAATATGGCCTCTACCTTGGCATTTGAAGCATCGAGTATCACGAGCTCTAGTTTGTGCCCTAGGCTCCTCAAATTTTGGAGTAGAAAAGGGTGGTTTACCAACACTAGAATTGTCCACCTTACCTCCCTCGAATCTCAGCTTTGGTGTAGGAGTATTTGGCGAAGGCCGAGAATCATTCCGTGGTTGGATTGGGCGGTTGGTAGAGTAGGTAGTATTGCCGAAATTTGATTGAGTAGTACCCCTCCTCTTGAGCCTTTGCTCGACCTTAATGGCCTTGTCTACAAGCTCATGCAACTCCATATAGTGTTGAAGTTCCACTCGTTCAGCAATATTGGGTCTTAACCCGCTCAAGAATCTAGCCATGGTGGCCTCGAGATCCTCTTGTACATCCGCTCTGAGCATAAGGATCTCCATCTCCTTATGGTACTCATCCACACTCCAGTTGCCTTGGACTAGGGTTTGTAATCGATGGTACAAATCCCTAGTATAGTGTCCAGGAACAAATCGGGTGCGCATCATGGCTCAAAGCTCGGGCCATGGAATGAGCTCGGGTAGCCCATTTCTCCTTCAAGATTTCTTGATTTGATCCCACCAAACCACAGCGTACTCATTGAATTCCATGGTTGCCAATTGCACCTTTTGTACCTCGGTGTAGTTTTGGCAAGAAAAGACCATTTCGATCTTGGATAACCATTCGAGCAAGGCCTCGGGATCGGACCATCCTTTGAATTCAGGGATTTTCATTTTGATCCCCTTGAACACATCAGTAGGTCCAGTTTGGTTCCTTTGCCTTGGTCGAAAATGAGGTTCCTCGTCATCATCATCATGATTGGAACCATCGGACTCCTCCACGTCCCTTTGCCTTCGCGTGGACTTAGAAGTTTTTGGTGTTCCAGACGCCCGGAGTTGCAGCAATTCATCTTGAATTGGTTCGAGCATGCATTGGAAAAGCCTTTCCATTTGCTCCATCATCTTTTCAAAGTCCATGGGGTGGGATACTCCTTCGTTTCCACTAGACATGGAGTCTCGAGTGTACCTGCAAGGGTTAGAGCAAAGAAAAGGGAAAGGGAAAAGAAACGTTTGTCTCCTTTTTTTTTTCACTCCACTCCCTAAGTGTATACTCTCACACTCGTGTATGGTCACTTAGATCACTCTAATGAGCTCACCAAAGATTTTCTCATAGCCCCTTGCAAACCTTGAAGAAATTAGAATTCCTCAAGTGCTCAAATTTAGCTCAAAAAATCAAGTTCACGCTAGAATTTGAGGTTCGTAAGAGTGGGGATTTTCTTGGAAAAAAAAATTAGGACACTAAGGATGGAGTGGTAGAATATATTCAAGAATAAGGACTGGAAAAGGAATTGACACAAAAGCTACAAAAAAATTAAGAATGAGGCTCAGAGGTCCTAACCGACAAGGAAGTGAGTCCTTTGCTTTGCTGGATTTCTTGGTCAGTTAACCAACCAAGGTCACAAAATGCGCAGCAATTGACGGGAGAAAACAAAGGGACTGACCACGACTCAACAAATGACTCAAGGCTGAATTTTACGAAGCCTAGACAAGACGCTATTGAATTTTGCTTGCTGGAATTTCGTTTTACTACTGCCTTGGGTTCGGCTGGTGATTTTATGAAGAGTTGGTTCCGTGTGGAATGCTCAAGGATGGGTCGTGTTAGCCCCTGATAGTAATTGATATCAATTCACAAGGTGTTGTGGCCAAAGTGGGAGACAAGTGCTAGTGGGCGGTTGGTTTTGTTTAGGAAACTGGTTTGTAGTGTGGCTGTCTAGGAAACAAATATGTGGTGTGGCTGTTTATGGTCTGATGTGGTGAGGTTGAGGGTATTTTAGGAAGGATTGGGGCTTGGGTTCTGGGTCCTGTCGGCTGACTTCAATCCCAAAGGCCTTGGGATTTGAGGTAGTTCAAGAATTCGGGACTTGGTGTTCAAGTAGAACACTAGAGCCACTTGTTTTTTTTTCATTGCTTTTCCTTTCTTTTGCAGCTCTCTGATTTGTTTTCCCAAGACTCAGATTTCATCCCAAGCAAATTAGATTCTGATCAGATGCAAATTTTGCCAAGAATTTTGAAGTTTTCTTCCAAGTTGTCTTCCCGTGAAGTCTAATCAAGAATTCCCCCAATACAGTTTGTAGTTGGTTCAAGAACTTCAAGGTTCTTGATCAAGTGGTCCAAGAACTTCCCAAATCAGGTTTTGGTATCCAAGATTTGCAAGCAACAATGCAAATAACCAAGGGTAAAGGTGAAACAGGTTTAGCAGCCCAAGAAGAAGAAATTCCAGCAACTCGACTCAAAGGCTACTTGGTGCGACTCTTTCTATTTTTTTTTTCTGACTTTTTTTGCTGGGTTGTTTGCACAACCAAAGCGACACACCAACACAAGAAATATACTATTAACCTAGCCACAAAATAGAAGCAAGTAACGGCTAGACAGATTGCATGTGAAATACAAAGACGCAAAGAGTACGATGAGAAGCAAAAACCCTAGCTGCTGGTTCGGTATATATATATATTTTCTTTTGTTTTCTGGGTAGGACACAATAACGGCAATGAACAACGAGTCTGGACAACAATAAACAACAACTCGGCACAAAACGTGGTGACACAAATCTGAAAACTAATGCAAGACACGATGCACACAATCTGGAAATTGCGGACAAAAACGGGAAAAACAAGGAAAAAGGATTAGCTACTGACTTTTTTTTTTATTTGATTACTTCAAGACCCAAACACACGGAACTATGACACAACTAAAGGACAAGAATCACAGCAACAACACAAGAAAACAATGTGGACAGGAATGGGAAAATTGCGGACAGCCAAGGTAAAAGAAAAGCTAGCGATTTTGGAAATTTTTTTTTTCCTAACGAGATAGATACTAAAGACACGAGAAGAGGGATAAAAACGATGTTACCAACAAGCTAGCTCTGATGCCAGCTGATATGAATCTCGTTGGAGAAGGAGATTCGCGACCCAAGATCGCTTGTTGGATTTGTGATTGACATCCAAGGAAGGTAGCAGCGGAAACCCTACGACCCCTCTAATCCCCGTGACTACAAACTTGTTGATATTATCTCAACTCATAATCAAACGAATTAGCAAACCTCAGGCAAGCGTAGAAGGCGCCACAACTCAAGTGTGATTCTTGAATTGATAAGCCAACAAGAACACTAGAGTATAACTCTAAGCTGTTCAAAGAATGCTCGAAAGCTATAGAGAAAATTATCTTATTTCTTTTATGATAAAAGTGTCTGCCCTTTTATTGACGTAATGTGGTGCCTTATATAGGCTACAAGTAAAAACCTAATCTAGTAAGGAAAAGGAACTAAAGGTGCGGCTGATATGGGCCCTAATAAGTGACGGAAACGGAAACGGAAGCTACGAGCTCAACCCTCGACGGATAGGGCCTCATGCGGGCTTTCCTTCCTAGGCAGCCCACCTTAACAAATAATGATGAATAAAATAACAATTCTACCCTTGGTGTGAGAACCCTCATTTTTAAAATACAATTTCCCCAAACTACATGCCTTGCACCAAGATTTAAACCACCTCTTATATGCCCTAGCATTATATTTCACAATGTGTTACAACAAATCCCTTGTATTGACCCTCACTTTAAAATACAATTTTCTTACTTACATGCCTTATTATAAGATCTAGACCATTTAATATATGCCCTTACAAATTATTTTCTATGTGTTATAATAATTTCCATGCATTTCATTTCAATTCATTTTACTTGAAGTAAAATATTTCCTTGAGCTAGGTTGTAAATAATTCACCACTTGTAATTGTCCAAGTGTTCTTTTATTAGTGGTAGAGACTTTATGTGAGAGATTAGAGGTGTTGAATAATTATTGGTGCATTTGGAAAGGTAAGAATGGCATTAGTCAAAGATTAAGAAAGGTTAGGACAATAATGGAGCCATGTGGCAAAACCCTAGCCATGTATCTTGTTTGACCAAAGGTTTAGATGAATTTTAAACCAACTTTGCTTCATTTTCCTCCAAAATTTCGTCCACCTTAAGGGTTTCCAAGGGAAGGAAGAAAACTCCATCTTCTTGCTATGACAACCTTAGTTTGATCTTGAACAAAAACCAAAAGAGAAAGATCTAGAGTTTGTGAGAAAATTTCCTTCAATCTTTGAGGATGTTTCAAGCCTAAAGCTTCTATTGTGGTGGTTTGTTTGGTGACCAAAGAAAATTGTAAGTAAGGTATGTAATCTTTAAAATTTGGGTTTATGATGTTATATCATCTACTTGAGGTTGAAATGGTGAAAACAACTTGTTATGGTTGAATTTGGGGTTAGTTTCTTAAGTTAATCAAGTAATGGTTAGGTTTACTATTATGCATACCAAGTGTTTGATGAAATGTCTAACCCTTATTCATGTGTTTTTATGAAGTATTGATATGTTTTAAACCCCTATTTAGTTGGATCTAATACTTGTTATGTGCAAGGAATGAAAATAACAAGAAGAGTAGAAGTTAGAAATTTTTAAAGTGTGCTGACCGAAACTTTTTAAGCTTGCTGCCCGGTTTTTCCTTGATATTTTCATGCACATTTTGGCTACAAATGTGAGTATTATATGTTGGGTTATGTGTGTGGAGTTTGTCTACAAAAAAATTAGCCAATTTGGTTGAATAAATTTTGAGTTATAAACAAAGGAGGAAAACTGGACTAGGTCCAGAAATTTTCTGTCCAGCCATCTTGTTAAGGTCATAACGTGTTACTCACTGATCAGAATTGAGTGCCATTTGTGGAAATTGAAAGTAGACTCTTAGAGCTTTAAAACGGTACAAAGGTCATTTTCTTGTTCGTCCCGAGCGATCCGTGGCGAGTCTGGAAAGTTGGCTGTCCGGGAAGTACTGTTCATCCGAGACAGTCCAGAAAGTTCATTTGGTTTCTTAATTTTGAGCCACTTATGTTGGGATTTTGGAAATGGTTTCTTCTAGAAAAATTTATCCTTATGAACCTAGTTTCCAATGCAACTGACGGAACCTAATTCTGACTTTCCCACAATGAGCAATGACCGTTTTCCCGAGGCTGGTCGGGCGAGACAGTTTAACCCGTAATGAAGCCTTTGAGCTGTAGTGAAACTTTTCTTTTGCCAAACTTTCATGTACATACTAGACTTGTTTTCCATGAACTTTCACCGTGGTTTAGACCCTATTTGCATGCCGGATTAAGTAGCTTAAGCTACTCACTTGGCCTCTTAATGAACCTATACTTTAGTAGGGAACGAATCCAATTATTAATGTTTTCACTCGTTGACCTAGGTTTGGGCAACGACGGTGATCGTAACTGAGACGTTTGACGTCGATTATTACTTTTGCTTGACAGGTGAGTGTTCCACTACCTGCTACTTGTTATGTGAAATATTCGTGTACTTGAAAGTATTGAATTGTTATTGTTTGAGCCAAACACTGTTTTAATTAAAATTGAGGCGAGTGTGTACTTTATCGCACTCGACCTTCCTTATTTTTTCTTTTCACTGAGGCTCTACATATTGAATGAATTAACATGAAATGAGATATTGCTATACATGACTATGCTTAAGTTGCGTGGATGACATTCCACCAACTACTGTTACTGTTTGGGTACCCAACCTCATAGGTGAGTCGGTTGTATCGAGCCAGCAAGGGCTTGGTCGAGAAGGCCGATAAACCTTGAGGACTGTTTACTGTTCACTGGAAATTGAATCTTGCTTGGAGGTCCCTGGTGAAGCATAGCCATTGTGCTTGCTTATTGTGTTGTCCAGCACCACCAGTGATAAAATCTTCGGCTTGATACTGTTTCATTGGAATCCTTGAGCATTGGAAACTCGGATTCCTGGTATACTCGAGTATTACCAAACTACTGTTTATGGAGTACGGGCCCGGTGGGGGGTTGTTTGGTGGACGAAGACTGGTGAAAGTGGTGTTCTACGGACCTATATACTGTAACAAGTGTTGACGGAGTGTCAACAGGAGGCAATTATGATCAAGCTCAAGTGGACCTTTGGCTTTTGAAAGCCACCCGTATCCTTGAATTGAACTGTTATTTTACTGTACGGTGTTTAGTTGGCTATTTTGTGATTTTATGTGGCTATGTGTTTACTTGTTTACCTGGAACCTCACTGGGCTTGAGCTCACCCCATTCCCTTTGTTTTCCTTAACAGATCGGGAAGGGATTTGATCAAGGGCTTTCTTAGCTTTATTTTACCGTTCTTGCATTTTGAGGTTGTAACTGTCGTTTAAGCAGACTTGTAAGCTTAAATTCTTAAGGGTGATTTATATTATGTAATTTTGAGTGAATCGTGGTAAGTTGGCATGCGATGATATATGTACTAAGCTGAATTGTTGAATTAGTGATTATGTTTGAGTTAGTGTTTCAATCCCCTGCATTGTCAAATGTTACATTCGTTTCATTGATGATATTAGTACTTTGAACGACTGAGTCCTGACGAGAGTTGGGCAGGCAGTCCGCTGATACCCTAGGGTTTGCCCTAGGGAGAGGTGGGGCTGTCACACTTGGCGATTCTATGTGCAACATGCACTTTAGCCAATTATTCAAGCTAATAAAACTATTGAGGAAATAAACGAACTACTAAAATGAAAACTAGGGTTTGGCAAAATCCTAAAACTCGTGTATAGCTTCAATGCTCAATACTGGACCTCGATCACCTTTACTAGGGGGTATGAATCCCTCAAAAGACTTGTGTATGGCCTGAACAAGTACATTGAGTTGCTCACGAAGTCTTTTTGCGCGAGCCCTAGTAATGGATCCGCTTGAAACTTGCACGCGATCCTCAGCCCCTCGATCACCCGAGCCATTGTTGGCGTACCCACATACTATAATGCTATCATTAGTGATTCAAATTTGAGCAAAAGTCAACTTTGAATAGTGCTCGCACACGCGCGTTTCGTGCCCATTTTCTCTCTGGTTCGTTTCACTTGTGCTCTAAACTTCTAATGCACTTCCTTTAACACTATTATTATTCACTCCTGGTAGTCTACCAATAATTTTCTAAAGTCCTTCAATTAGTCGCGCGCGTAAAAACGAGAACTTCCGACTCGCGCACGATAAAGCGAAATTTCTAAGAAATTCTTGTAACGATAGTATAACTAACTAATACTTGGGTAATTAATCATAAAATAACTGTTTTAGAATAAACCAATAAATAAATAAATAAATCGATAAAATAAATAAATAAAAATAAAAATAAAATACGAGTCCTCACATCCTCTCCCCCTTAAGAGAATTTCGTCCTCGAAATTATACCTTGATTTGAGAACAGGTCTGAATACTTTCCCCGAATTTCTTCTTCAACTTCCCGGGTTGCTTCCTCTAATCCATGGTTCCTCCAGAACACTTTCACCAACAAAATCCGTTTGTTCCTCAATTCCTTCACCTTACGATCTAAAAGCTTTATCGGTTTCTCTTCATAGGTCAGCGTCTCATCAATTTCAATATTTTCCGGTTACAGGATATGAGAAAGGTTTGGATGATATTTCTTGAGCATGGACACATGAAAAATATTGTGAATCCGAGATGGATTCGGTGGCAGTTCCAACTTATATGCTACATTTCCCACGCGTTGGATAGCCTTATAAGGTCCAACAAATCTCGGTTGTAACTTCTTTCCTCTTCCTTCCATCAAACTCGCTTTCAGAGGAGTAATCTTAAGGAATACTTGATCTCCAACCGGAAATTCTAAGTCCTTCCTTCAGTTATCTGTATAACTCTTCTAACGACTTTGTGCGGTTTTAATCCCTGGCGTACCAACTTCACCTTTTCATTCGTCTCCTCAATCCAAGGCACTATAGTCGGGTCTAAGATTTTTCGTTCACCTACTTCATCCCAACAAATCGGAGATCTACACTTCCGACCATAAAGTGCTTCGTACGGGGCATTTGAATTGAAGAATGGAAACTATTGTTGTAGCAAATTTCACCAATGTCAAATACTTACTCCAACTCTCCCCAAAATCCAAAACACAGGTTCTCAACATGTCCTCAAGAGTTTGAATCATCCTCTCAGACTGTCCATCGGTCTGAGGATGGTAAGTAGTACAAAATTCAATCTAGTCCCCAACACTTCTTGCATCTTTTGCCAGAATCTTGAAACAAACCTAGGGTCTCTATCGGACACGATACTTAGAGGTATCCCGTGTAACCTGATAATCTCATCCAAGTATAACTTAGCTAATTTCTCCAATGGGTACTTCATACTAATTGGCAGAAAATGAGCAGATTTGGTCAATCTATCCACCATTACCCAAATGGCATCTTGACCTCTTGTGTCCTAGGTAACCCTGATACAAAATCCATGGTAATATTTTCCCACTTCCACTCAGGTATCTCCAAAGGTTGCAAAAGTCCTGATGGTTTCTGATGTTCAGCTTTAACCTGTTGACAAATCAAACAGGTCTGGACAAGTTGAGCAATCTCCTTTTTCATGCTCTCCCACCAATACAAACTCTTCAAGTCTTGGTACATTTTATTCCCTCCAGGGTGTACCGTAAACTTTGATTAGTGTGTCTCTTCCAAAATTTCCTACTTAAGTTCTTTATTCTTTGGCACTATGATCCGATTCCGAAACCTCAATATACCATTCATTCCCAAGTTAAAATCCAACTTTTCTCCCTTTTTGACTTTTTCCAACCACTTTTGCATTGCAGTGTCCTTTTCCTGAGTTCTTTTGATACGCTCCAACAAAGTGGAATTCACGACAATATTCCCAAGAATTATTTTTCTCGGTTCAAGTTGAGGGTTCCATACACTAACCTCTTCCAACAAGTGCATTTCTTTAATCATCAATCCTGCCACTTGCACTTGACGACTTAAAGTATCGGCCACTACATTGGCCTTCCCTGGATGGTACTTTATCGTGCAATCATAGTCCTCCAAAAATTCCATCCACCTACGTTGCCTCAAATTTAGCTCCTTTTGAGAAAACAAATACTTAAGGCTCTTGTGGTCAGTGACAAACTCAAACGTTACACCATAAAGGTAATGCCCCCATTTCTTTAAAGCAAGCACTACCGCCGCTAATTCTAAATCATGAGTTGGGTAATTTTCTTCTTGCGGTTTTAACTTCCTAGAAGCATACGCTATCACTTTCTCGTTTTGCATTAATACACATCCCAAACCTTCCTTGGAAGCATCTGTGTAGACCACAAAACTATCATTCCCATTTAGTAGAACTAATACGGGCGCTCTTGTCAAACATCTCTTTAATTCTTGAAAACTCTCTTCACACTTAGAACTTCATATAAACTTCCCACTTTTCTTGGTTAACTCAATCATGGGTCCAACAATCTTAGAAAAATCATTGATGAATCTCTAGTAATACCCTGCTAACCCTATAAAACTCCGAAGTTTAGTAGGATTTTCCGGTTGTTTCCACTTCGAAACAGCTTCAACTTTGGCTGGATCCACATTAATCCCGTCCTTAGAAATTTTGTGACCCAAGAATGTCACTTCTTTCAACCAAAATTCACACTTGCTAAACTTAGCATATAACTGATGTTCCCTCAAAGTTCGTAAAACAATTCTCAAATGTTTCTCGTGATCCTCCACAGTCTTAGAGTACACTAGTGTATCATCAATGAATACTACCACAAATTGGTCCAGATAAAGCTTAAAGACCCTGTGCATCAAATCCATAAAAGCTATAGGCGTATTGGTCAACCCAAACGCATTACGACAAACTCAAAGTGCCCATATCTCGAGTTAAAACAGTTTTATGTATATCCTTCTCCAAAATCCTCAACTGGTAGTAACCCTGTTTAAGATCCAACTTAGAAAATACTACCGCCCCTTGTAATTGGTCAAACAATTCATCAATATGGGGTAATGGGTACTTATTCTTAATAGTGACATCGTTTAAGTCTCGATAATCTATGCACAGTTTTAAACTCCCATCTTTCTTCTAAACAAATAAGACCGGAGCTCCCTACGGTGAATCATTTTCCTTTATAAAATCCCGCTCCAATAAATCCTGTGGTGATGAACTCGCTATGAAGGATAAAGGGAATGGGAAAAGAAAGAATAGACACTTCAAGAAGAGAGGCGTAACTGCTAAGTGTGAAACCTGTAACAAAAGTCACACGGGAGTATGTTATTCAAAAACTGGTGCATGTTTCAAATGCGACCAACTTGGACATCAAGTGAAGAATTGCTCAAAATAAATAAATTTCATGAGGGTGAAGCTGCTGTAATAGTTAAGTTAGCAATTAGTGATGTTCTACTTGAAATAGCTATTTTTATTAAACTATGCGTCGTGGAAGACTTATATATATGTTGGATCTCCATTAGGAACAGTAAACGTGATGCCAGATGTTTTGATTAGTGATATTACATATCTGTGTTTGGTTGGAATTAAACCCCTATCTGTGATTCAATTTCTACACCTTGTTCTTGGATTTGAGTACGAATTCTTTATTTGTGGCTAATAATGAGGAAAGGGGTTCTAGGAGTTGAATTTGAGGCAACTTAGATGGGTGAAAATTTTGGAAGATTATGACTGTATGCTTAGTTACCACCCTGGAAAGTAAATTTTGGACGAAATTATAAGGTTGCATGGGATACCAGTGAGTATAGTGTTGGATTGGGACCCTACGTTGTGTCTCGATTTTGGCAAAAGATGTAAGAGAGCTTAGGGACTAAGCTAAATTTTAGTACTACTTACCACCCGCAGACCGATGGCAATCGGAAAGGACAATCCAAACCCTAGAAGACATGTTGAGATCTTGTATTGTGGATTCTGGAGAAATCATGGAATTGAGGAAGCGACTTGGGAAATAGAAGAGGAGATCCGAAAGAAGTATCCAGAGTTATTCATAAATCGAGGTATGAATTTCGAGGAAGAAATTCTTTTTAACGGGGAATGGATGTGAGGACCCGAATTTTATTTTTACTTACTTTTATTTTATTTTATTTTACCGGCATATTTAATTATTTATTTATTCGTTTGCTCAAATTAAGTTATTTTATCCATTTTAATTACAATTACATTGTACATTATCCCAAATTATATTTTAGCACATTTGTTTTAAAAATTAATTTTTCTGCAGTTCAACTAGTGAGAATTAGTGAATATACGTTTTTCGAGGCAAAAATTCGATCCGAGAGTGCAGTAGTCTTGGAGAATTAAGGATGATCAATACTAGACTAAGAAAAGTTAATTGAAGGATTAGAGGTGAGTGAGTTGAATTAAACTCAATTAGGAGCACTAATGGCCTCTTATTCATTTGTTGACTTTTGGGTACCAAAGCACCTTTATGTCATGTCTTTCTTTCACTCCATCACTTCACCAACAACCCACACAAACCCTCTCTTTTCCCTCCCCTCTTGGCTGGCCACTCTTTCTCGTTTCCTCACCAAAATTTCAGCTAGCATTCCTTCCATTTTGCTCCAAAAACTCACACCAATTTTGCTTATTGTCTTGGAACATCACTCAAGCTTGAAAGGGGACTTGGAGGAGGAAGATACTTGGAGTCTTAGAGCTTGGTTTCCTTGTAGTCTTGCACCCTATACTTGGAAGAAAGGTAAAACTCCTAAAGCTCTCATTTTTCCTCCTAACTCATGGTTAGTTTAGTTAGTTTTAACTAGTTAAACATTGGGTTGGTGATGGGTTCTAAGAACCTTGACACTAGGTAGAGGGCTTGAGGTGGCTTCTTAGGTAGTGGTCTTGAGGAATTGCTTGTTTAGTTGCTTTTTTGATGAGTTATGGTAACTTGGTTTTGGTTGAGATTTGAAAAGAAAACTTGAAGAGAGAAAGAAGCATGCTGTCTGAAATTTCTGTTGTCTTGTTCCCTTGCTTTAATTTCAAATTTTGTAGCTCAAATGGCTACAAAAATGCTTGTTATATGTTGTATTGCGTGTGTGTAAAATTTATCTCTCAAAAATTGTTCAATTGGTTGGGTAAAACTTGAGTTTTGAGAAAAGAAAGAAATCTCGAAAATCTGCCCAGGTCAGCCGACCAGGGTCTCTTTGACTGCACATAAATCTTTATACAAAAGTCAAAATCAAGTGCTGTTTGTGGCATTTGAAACTAGACACCAAGGGATTTCTAACGGTATAAAATTTCCCTGCTAATTCATTTCCTGTGAGCCATAGCGAACCGGCAAAGTGAACTGATTTGCTTCTACTGTTTACTCAAGAAACTTGTACAGCTGCATCTTGTAGCTCAATTTCACTCCTCTTGTAAAAAGAATTTAAATACGATTTTTTCTAATGATTTATAGCTTTTTGAATCTAGTTTTAAACACCATAAACCTATTTCAATTTGGACTTGTGTAGCGTGAGTTATGACCTGATTTCAAAAACTGTGTCGAAGCTCTAAGGCTGAGAATCCGTGGAACAGGTTCCAAAAATCAGCTTTCCTAAAACTGTTATATCTTGGAGTAGAAAAATCCAAATTGAGTTCTATTTGTTGTACTTGAAACTATATTTGGATTTGTATCAGTGGTATAAATTTCAAGGTCTGATTCTATTTCTATGAATTTTACCAAATTTCCAAATTTTTCTGAAATTGCAAGTCTGTTTTGCTCTGTTCTGTCTGGAACAGTGACTTTGAGATAAGATTTGAATGATTTCAGATTTGAATCTTGGAAAAGTATCTTCTAGAGAGTTTTATCACATTGAATCTAGTTTCCAATGGTATAAATTTTTCAATTTTTGGACTTATAGAACTCGAGATATGATTTTTCTAAGTGGTGTCACACAAAGCTCGAATTTTTTTGGTTTCAAACAAAATGCTCTTTTAAGAACTTTTAACTTTCCTTTGAGATTGTTAGTCCATTGTAAGTTTGATTTCATGGTTGGATACAAGGTCTCTTTGAACTTTAGACCTTCACTTTGAATCTTGGTTTCCAAAGGATTGAACCTCTCTTGATGCGTTTTCTTGGTTGCCTAACTTTCTTGGTTAATTGCACCTCACTTCATACTTGAGAAATGGATTTCAACCCTAATCTTATGCCCTTGATTTCCATGAGATTGAACTCTAAAATGGAGCATTTTGAATAGAGTAATTCTTGGAGAATTTCACTAGTTTTATACTTGAAACTTGAAACCTTTAACTTTAACATTTACTATGGAAATGAGTGGAGTTTTGATGAATTTCGACTCCATTAGTTTGGAAAATGTGAACGCTCCTTATATTCTAAAACTTGGGCGTAGGACTAGAAGTTTTGAGAGATGTAAACTATCTACCATTTTCTCAATTTTCGTGCTGAAAGTAAATGTGGTACTTTCTTTTGAAACTAAGGGTTCTTGCCAAGACTTGAATTGAAAACGACCTTTGAGTTCTCTTTGAATATTATTTCAATGATTTAGCGAGAAAAGCTCCTATAACTTAACCTAAATTTGTAACCTTGAGAGTGGGTAGCAAGAAAATATTTTTCGTATTAGCCTTGGTCGAGTACCTAAATAATCGTGATTGTGCATGTCTCAGGTGGTCACGAGGATGCCGAGGAGCTTGTCTGATCTCTCGCTTTGCTCTTGTTTTGCTCTTGGCTTTTAGTGAGTGTCAAGTGCAGGTTCAATGTTACTATGATTGAAATGAAATTTGTACAAGTGCTATATGATACGTGAACTTGCCGAGGCGAAGGTGTACTTTACCGCCCTCATCCTCTCTCTCTCTCTTGATTAATTGATACTTGTTAAATGAATGTATATGACTTGCACATGTACTTGAACATGTTTTAACTCGTGAGCACTGAGCGGCAGCATGTACCATACCCTATTCAGGTGAAAGGTGCCTCTCATACCGACTCAGTTCTATGATCGATTCTCTGAGCGACAGCATGTACCACACCCTAATCGGGTGGGAGGTGCCTCTCATACCGACTCAGAGCCATGAACAATTCCAAGTCGATTGAAGCGTTGTCTCATCGACCAATTATACTTGTGGGGACGCCCCAGCCCATTGGCTAATCTCGTAACTCGAGCCGGCAATGGCTTGGTCGAGAAGCTTGGTGAACCATGAAAAATTTTATAGCTTGATCTTTTGAGATCTTGCTTGGCATACTCGAAGAGTATTGCCACCTCATGCGTGTTTGGTTCCGGATCCGAGTGGGTGTTATATTGGATGGAGGAATTAAATGGAGCACTACGGTCATGTTACTACTTGAGTTGATGGAGAGTCAACCTCAGATGGCTTGAAGCGGTCAAGACGTGGAAATAGCTCTTGAGAGCTCCTGTATCCTTCCATGTGTGTTTATTTCCTACTTGTGCACTTAAATGAAAGGTCATGTTAAAGTTGCTTTCAAATATGCTATTTGATTAATTGGTGCTACTTGCTTGCTTGCTTGATTTTCTTGGCCTCACTGAGCGTTAGCTCATCCTTTTAAATTTATTTTTCTTAACAGGTTTTGGAAGTGAAAGGTTAGAAGTTTTAGACTAGCGATTTTGGTGGAATCTAGTGAACCTTTTGTATGTATTTGGAGACACTTAAAGTGTAAATTTTGTTATACTTGGATTTTTGTGGTTTGTAATCATAATGGTTTACTTGGGAGTTTTGAGCTTGTATATTCGAAGTATTTCTTAGTTAAGTCGATGGTTGACTTGCGATCCTTTATTAAGATTGAATGAGTGCGTGAGTCTTGACGAGAGTTGGGCAGGCATTCCGCTGATACCCTAGGATTTGCCCTAAGAAAAGGTGGAGGCGTCACAACTTTTGACTGTGAATCTACAATGAAACATTTATTGAGTAATTGATGGTTTAATAGCACCAAAATATTTGGAATAAAACACCCCAAAACAGATTTGACCATTCGGTTAGCAGGGAAAGGAAAATTTCCAGATTTTTGTCCAATATTTTCATGCATTTTTTAAGCACCAAGTGAAAGAGTTTTTGGCTAGAAATTTGTCCACTTAAAACTCAACATATCAGCTCTCAAATGGGCCAAGAAAGTCACGAATATATGGCATCAAAATAGAGTAACAAAAACTAAAAATTTTGGCCAGCACTTCTCCCTCTCCTCTTGGTTTCTCTCTTTCATTTTCCTCTTCTAGTTCCTACCATTAAAACTCATCACAAACACACTAACACACACATAAATATCATGGCAGCCCTCATAACCAAAGTGGGAGTTCATAGAGCCCACTTCAACCAACCAAATCCAACCAACAACAAGAAGAAGGAATCTACAAGCTTCATAGCCAAGAAATGAAACAAGAAAGCAAGAGTTTTGGTGAGAGATGTGTATACCTTCCAAACATAAGAGAAAACCCTAGATTTTTGGTGTGAGAAACTCCCCAAAACAGTCCCAAACAGCCGGCCCTCTCTTCTCTTCAAGATGTCCTCAAGTTTAAAGTTAAACTTGTAAGGAGTTGCAAGCTCTCTTGGTGATTTTGGATGGAAGAGCAAGAAGAACTTGGGGAGCAAGAATGAAGAAGAAATGGCCAAGGGGAGTTCGGCCAAGGAGGAAGAGAAAAGGGAAGAGTTTTGGTTGGTAGGTGGTGATGTGAGGTTGTGTAAGAAGGATTTGACATAAAGGTGTCTTGGTGCACAAAAGTCAACATCCGATTAGTGAGCAGTTTGTGCTCCTAATTGAGCTTAACTTAACTCACTCACATCTAATCTCTCAATTAACTTTTCTTAGCCTACTATTAATCATCCCTAGTTTTCCAAGACTAACGTACTCTCGGATCGAATTTGCCTCGAAAAATCTGCATTCACTATTTCTCGCTAAACGAGCAGCAGAAAAATTAAATTTGCTAACGAAACGTTTTAGAAATATAAATGAGACATTGTTCCATATAAATGGATGTAAAATGGTTGAAATAAATTATTCGAAGTAAACGGGTGAATAAATAATTAAATAAACTAGTAAAATAAAATAACAGTAAGTAAAATAAAATAAGAATTCGGGTCCTCACATATATAAACTCACAAAAGAAAACAAAGGCGCAATCAATAAAGGATACGGGAGCTCTCAGGAGCTGAATCCACACTGCTTTACCGATAATCTTGATCCACAATTTCCAAGTGTTGACACTCCGTCAACCTTGCAAGTAACAAGTCCGTAGAACCCCACTTTTCATCAATTTTCGTCCACCGTTACACCTCCTACAGGGTCCGAACGTCAAACAAGATGTGATATTACTCGAGTATATCTAAACAAGTCAAGTACATGAGCCCAAAGTTCACCAAACCCTTGCCGGCTTGAATTGAAAGGTCAGCCATTCGGTTTTGGGCGTCCTCACAAGAAAAGTGGTCGATAAGACAATGCTCCAATCGACTTAAAAATCGGTCATAGTACTAAGTCGGTATGAGAGGCACCTCCCACCCGAATAGGGTGTGATACATGCTGCCGCTCAGTACTCACGAGTTACAAGCATGTTCGAGTACAAGTTCAAGTTATACAAATTCATATTTCAAGTAACAAGCATTCAAGAGAACAAGCATTTAAGAGGGAGAGGACAAGGGCGATAAAGTACAACCTCACCTCGGCAAGTTCAAAAATCATAATAATTTCACATAACACTTGTACAAATATCATTTCAATCATAGTATTTGAAACATGCACTTGACACTCACCAAAAGTCAAGAGCAAAAATGGGAGCAAAAACATGAGGTCAAACGAGCTTCTCGGTATCCACGTGATCACCTAAGACATGTATAATCACGATTACCTAGGTACTCGACCAAGGCTAAAAAGAAAAAATATTCTGTTACCCACACTCAAAACCACAAGTTCAAGTCGAGTTAAAAAAGACTTTTTTGCTTAAGCATTGAAATAACACTCAAGGAGAACTCAAAAGTCATTTTCGAGTCAAGTCGTGGCAAGAAATCTTGATTCCAAGAAGAAAGTACCTTACTTAAATTTTGGCATGAAAATCGAGGAAAGGAAAGATGATTTTCATATCTCAAAACTTCTAATCCTATGCCCAAGTTTTAGAATATAAAGGAGCGTTCATGTTTTCTAATCTTATGGAGTCAAAACCCATCAAAACGTTGCTTCTTTTCATAGTAAATATGGAATTAAAAGTTCCAAGTTCCAATGTAAAACTAATGAAGTTCCTTAAGAATTACTCTATTTAAAACGCTCCATTTATGGTTCATTTTCATAGAAATCGAGGGCACAAGACTAGAAGGTGAAATTTATTTCTCAAGTATGAAATGAGGTGCAAATAATCAAGTAAGCTAGGTTTAATACCTAGGAAATGTTTCCAAACCACTTTGGAGTTTTTTGCTTCTATATAAGGAAAATTCAGTTTTGGACAGCATTCTTTGAAAAATCATAACTTGAGTTCCATAAGTCCAAAATTTATAAATCTTATACCATTGGAAAATAGATTCAATGAATAAAACTCTCTAGAAGACACGTTTTCTAGATTCAAATCAGAAATCTATCAAATCTTAGCTCCAAATCACTACTTCAGTAAGAACAGGGCAAAACAGTCTTGAATTTCAGTGAACTTTGAAAATTTGGTAAAATTCATAGGAATCGAACTAACCCTTAAAATTTATACCACTGAAAGAACTCCAAGCCAATTTTCAAATGCAACAAGAGGAACTCAATTTGGATCTTTCTACACCAAGATATAACAGTTTTATGAAAGCTGATTTTTAAAACCTGGTTCACGAAATTCCGCCTTGGAGTGTCTGACATAGTTTCAAAATTAGGTCATAACTAAGGCTACACAAGTCCAAATTTAGCATGGTTTCTGGCGTTGAAAACTAGATTCAAAATGTTAAAGATCACTAGAAGAAACTGTCTTCAAGTTCATTTGGTAAGATGAGTGAAAACGAGCTACAAACTGGTTTCTCAGTTAAAATAGAGAAGAAAAATAGTCAACTTTGCCGGTTCATCACAACTCATAGAAAATGAACTAGCAGGTGCATTTTATACCATTAGAAAGCCTCAGAGTCTAGTTTCATATGCAAACGGCACTTGATTTTGACTTCTGTGCAAAAAATTACGGGCTATTGAGTGCGCACTGGACGGCTACACTGATCAGAAATTTTCCAGGTTTGTTTTCTTTCCTTTAACCTAACTTTAACTCAACCAAATGAAATGTTTTTTGAGAGATAATTTACACACATATACCCCAACATATAAAAAGCATTTTGGCATCAATATGACCATAAAATTCGAAATTAACATAAGGAAAATGAACCAGCAAAAATCGGACAGTTCTTGCACTATTTCCTCTTCAAATTTTCTTTCCAAATCTTCATACCAAAACCAAACTATAACTCACCAAAACAACAACCGAACAAACAATAAATCCTCGAGACCACTACCTAAGAATCCACCTCAAGACATCTACCTAAAGTCAAGGTTCATGGAATCCATCAACAACCCAAGCTGCACTAGTTAAAACTAACTAAAACTAACCATAAGTTGGAAGAAAAATGAGGGTTTTGGAGAGTTACCTTTCCTCCAAGAGTAGTAGGCCAAACTACAAGAGTTTTAGCTCTAAACCACCAAGATTCTCTCCTCCTTCAAGTCTCCTACTAAGCTTGATGATGACCCAAGAAGATGAACTAGATTGGAGTAAGTTTTCAGGAGCAAAAAGGAAGAAGATGAAGCTGAGATTTTTGGCTAAAAATGGAGAGGGGTGGCCGGCCAAAGGGGAGGGAAGAAGAGAGGGTTGGTGAGCCTTTTGGGTGATGTGACTTGATGGAAAGGGATAAAGTGACATAAAGCTAGCTTTTGGGTACAAAAAGTCAACTAGGAATAGTGGCCAATAGTGCTCCCAATTGAACTTGATTCATCTCACTCACTTCTAATCCCTCAATTAGCTTTTCTTAGTCTACAATTGATCATCCTTAATTCTCCAAGACCACTACACTCTCAGACCAAATATTGTCTCGAAAGACGTGTATTCACTAATTTTCACTAATCAAGCAATCAAAAAATTAACTTTAAGAGAAAACGTGTTAAAATATAAAATGAGGCAGTGTATCATGCAAATGCAATTAAAATGAATGAAATAAATTAATTGGAGCAAATGAATAAATAATTAAATAAATAAGTCAGTAAAATAAAATAAAATAATAATAAATAAATAAAATTCGGGTCCTCACAAGTATCCTAATTAATTTTATTCATAAAACATTGTCTTGACAGTTATGCCTTAACATTGTAAAGTTACAATGAAAATACTATATGTTGTGGGGGGCCAAGCAAAAAAATTAGTCTAAATGACACCTGTTGCCACAAAGTGAACGTGATAGACAACATTCTAGGTGCTAGATGCGACGCAAGCTGTAAGAGTGAACTAGTGTTGCCCAAGAGGACACATACACATTGTAAATCTATTAGATGGAAATAAATCATAAAGCGTTAAGCTTTATTATGTTCACCGCACTGCACTAGGTGGGCTTGATTTGTTTAATGGAGTGGGAACATCATGATGGTTAAACATGTGCAGGCCGTCTTCTAATGTCATAATCAGTTGCATTTTCAAGGGAAAAAAACTTTTTTTCCTTGTGTCTCACCCCAACTACTATTTCTCAAGAATATAATAGTTCACCCCTATTCCCTCCCTACTTACATTTGTTTTCCCCAAAATAAACAGTGTAGTAGTTTCACCAAGAGAAAAAGCTAGGGAATCGTAACCCAACTGAATCGAAAGGAAAGGTAAGGTGCCACAAATATATTTAATTAAAGTTTTCCAAATAGCCAAAAGCTATGCATGGTAAAAAATGATTGGGTACTAATCATCATACTTTTGTTGTAAATCCAATTTTCTTTCTTATTGTGAGGACTTGAAAATTCGTTTATATTTTATGATAATTCTCTTTTATTTTGAATAAGTTAATTTATAATTCCTTTAATACTAATTTACTTCCCTTAATAGTTGTAATAAATAATAGAGTCGAGAGTTTTACTTTTACTTTTATAATAGAGTCGAGAGGTTTTATGGTGTATTATGGTAGTGTGATCAATTGTTGAGGTGTGTGTACTAAATTTGGTGAAGAAGAGCGGGTATTAAATAAGAGGAAGTATGTGATTAAAAGTGCTAAGAGTTGGTTAGTGAATCATAAGTTAAAACAAAAGTACAAGAGAGGCAAAGAAATAGGCTTGAACCGACTCGTGCCGTTTGTTACCGGTCGAAGACACCACTTGACCAAGACATTCTTTCCCTAATCTTCTTATTTTATTTCATTTTCCTTTCCTTAATTTTATCCTAGGGTTGGATGAAATTATTGACCAAGAAAGAGAGAAAAAAGAAAAAAAAAAGAGGAAAAATGGATGATTGCCAAGTGTTGGCAATCAAAGCTACCTTTGACCAAAAGCTTTCTTCCATTCTTATCTTTCATTACACCCAAATTCCCTTCATTTTTCCTTCATCTTGGCCAACCAAAGAGAGGAAAAAAGAGAGGAAGAGAACTTCATGTTTCATCTTGATCTTGCTTTGATTGAGTGAGGAATCAACAAGATCACTAGTTTGATCCGAACAAAGTTACAACAAGGGGGTAAGGAAGCTTGTAGTGGAGTTATTTGGAGAGGAAATCTTTCATTTTTCACTTTCTCCTAGAGGTTTGAAGGTATTAAGTTGAAAAACTCTCCTTCTCTTTCTTATCTTGCAATTTATTGGGAAGATGACTTGAATATAGAAGTTTTATGGAAGATAACCTAGGTTTGTGAAGATTGGTGAATTTTCCAGCTTTGTATCATATTTTTCAGCCATGATATGATGGTATCTAGCCTTGTTATGGACTTGTATGAAGATTTGTAGCTTTAATGTGACTTTTAGCTTCCAAATAAGAATTTCTAGCTTTAGTTCCAAATTTTCACCTTTAATAGAGAATTTTCCAGCTTAGATATATGATGTTTATATGCTAGAGATAAGCTTAAATTAGTTGGTTTTGTAGCCTAGTAGTAGAACCCCTTTTACCTTATAACTTATGGAGTTGATTTGGGTTGTTTTGCCATGAAACTTAGTTTGGGAAATTTGAGGAAACGTTAAGGAAAAATAGGAGAGGTGCTTCCCGATTTTTTTTCTTCTAGGGTGAGTGAGTGAAAGTGGAAGTAGAGGTGTGATTTGAGATCGATTTGGACTTAGCTTGCTTAAGGATGTTTAGGTTGACCTTGATGGTGATTCATAAGCTGAAATTTTGCCAAAAGTATACATTTCTCAAAGACAAAGTAACGGTCACTTTAAGCGAGATTTTCTGGTTGCATATCACAAGTTATAAACTTAAAAGCTTCAATCGTTTCTTTACCAAAATCAAAAGAGCGGGCATGTATTTTCTAGGATTTATTAAGCATTATGAATACTATTTGAATGAGTTTTATTTACTTGGTTTATCCTTGATATTAATAAGCGAAAGTCGTATATTTTGAAACCTTATTTGATTACATGTGTTATACGACATTTTATCACAGATTTTGACTCTAGCCAGGGAGCTGGACCTGAGCTTGATTTTGATAAATAGTGAATCATTGGTGAGTGTCTCCAACTGCATGACCGAACTTGATACTTGAATGCAATGCTTAGTTAATGTGATTGGATAGTACTTGACTCGTTCGATTGGACAAGGGTGTACGTTATCGCACTTGTCCTAATGTGACTTATTACTATGCACTGATCATAAATGGTTTGATATATATGTGTATAACTTGAATACTGCCTGGGATCCCAACCCTATTGGTTAGTTGGTCGAATCGAACCAGTAAGGGCTTCGTCAAGGAGACTGGCGAACCATAGGTACTATTTATTGTTTACTGTGCAATCCACTGGATATGGTCTACTGGATCGATATAATCGAGTATTACTACCACTGTTAATGTTGGAGTTCGGGCCCAGTAGGGAGTTTGATTGGTGGATGGTGATTGGAGTTAAGTGGTGCTCTACTGGACTTGTTATACTACTTTGAAAGTTGACGAAGGGTCAACTGCTTCTTCGAAAGCTGTGGCTGAGTTAGCTCGCAAGAGCGACCTGTATCCTTATATTTGGAAATGTTGAATCCCTGATTAACTAGTTGCTTGTAGTGTTATTCCTTACTTTCATGAACTTTTGTGCTCACTCACTTTGAGATTTCAAGTTTTCTATAATGGCCAACTTACTACTTGTTTTGCATGAAATTTTGGAACCTCACTGACCTTTAA
Organism: Coffea eugenioides; assembly: GCF_003713205.1. Lineage (NCBI taxonomy): Eukaryota > Viridiplantae > Streptophyta > Magnoliopsida > Gentianales > Rubiaceae > Coffea > Coffea eugenioides. The sequence continues at coordinate 25,591,291 of NC_040035.1, forward strand.
CTCACCACACTAGTTTTGTTTTCCTTACAGGGGGTGCGAGCATACGGGTGAGATAGGAACAGGCTGGTTTTGTCTAGACCTTTTGACTTTTGTCTCTGTACTAGAGCTAGTGCATGATTAGGGTTAGAAGTTCAACTAGAACTTGAATCTTTTGTTACAGTTGGGTATGTATGAATATTTGAGATAGACATGTGTATAGATATACATCCTAAATTCGGAAACTGTTGTTTCATTTACTTTTGAAGTTATAATTTATTTTCTTGAAGTTGTGTGAGTGAGTCCTGGCGAGAGTTGGGTAGATGTTCAGCTAAACCCTGGGGTACGCCCTAGGGAGAGGTGGGATCATCAGACTTTTAAGCTAGAAGAAACTCTATGCCAAGAATTGCAGCAAACTTGGATTGTCATGACCTCCACTACCCCTTTACAAGAAGTAGGTGGTATCTCCGTATCCGTGCCAAACCGTATGATGACCTCTGCTATAGTAACCGCCTAGTGTACCTGCAAGCATTAAGGGACAAGTTTGTGGAGCAGTTGAGTGAGACAGGCACACCAAGGCAGGAGCTGGGCGATCTCCTCATTTGTTGGCCCAGTAGCATGTCAAAACCGTGCATAAGAATACTTTGATTCAACTGGATGAAACTGTGACATGCATCCATTTTGAGAACAATAGGATGGTAATGCTGGGTGTAGCGAATGGGAATGCTTGAGGTCTGCTGGTAGTTTTACCAGGACAATTACACCCCCAACAAACACGTCATATAGTTTTAATGCCCTCCATAATATTTTGTACGAGTCATCGGATTACATAGCTGACCTCGACTACGAAGCTCACACTGTTTTCTAGGCTTTAGCTGTAGCATTGCATGCTCACTTTTGTGTTAAACAATTACGAATCTATAAGAATTGGCTGTGCTAATGTCCAAGCTGAAGAACTCCATCACCAGACGTCCGAAAGAATTAAGACATTCTATCTAACTCACAGACCTCTTTCGGACGCATACATCAGAGATACCGGACGTCTGATAAACTATGCAGCACTTCAGACGCAAAGCATTAGAGGTACCGGACGTCCGAAAGGATTGAAGAAGATTTCTCAATTTCACCATCTGCTTTCGGACACAAGCATCAGAAACACCGGACGTCCGATAGAATTGAAGAAAATCTCTCAAGCTCACTGCCTGCTGTCGGACACAAGAAACGGGAATACCGGATGTCCGATACTCCTAACGGCTAGTTGACTCTTCAGCTACTTTCTATCCGTTTGAAGTATTAATGAAGCACTTTCTTGGTCTCATATAAATAGAGCACAGTCAGAAACTTCAAATAACTTTTGCACACTGAAGATACAAAAGATATAGAGTAGTTTTAGTGAGAAAACACTCTCCAAAAAAAATTTGTAGTTTTGGTGATATGAAGTTCACTGTAAGCTTTTCATTTGTGAGGGAATACTTCAATAATGTAACTCTGTGAGGGTTGTCCTGAGAGATAGTAAAACTTCCTAGTTTGACCGAGTGGAGTTTTGGGCAAGGAGGAAGTGAGCCTTCCTTTGTACACAAGATTGGTTGTATTTCATCAACTTGAAGAAGCTTATTTGAATTAATCTACAAGCTCAAGAGGAGCTTGGTAGTCAATTGGTTTGCAATTCTTCCCTTCTTATTTATTTATTGTTATCTTGTGATTTTTAAATTGCTTACATCTTCTACTTCTCTCAAGTAATTGTGTTCATTCATTGTCCGATTCATTGTATGATCATTTAGAAAAAAGGGTAAATTTCATATTGAGCAAAAAGTGCCCATAACTTGATTAGCCTTATAATCAACCTAATTCACCCCCCTCTCAGGTTGTTTTCGATCCTTACAATTGGTATCAGAGTTTGGTCTCCTAGAGATTAAGTTCAAGCGGCTCAAGAGTAAAGATGACAACCAACAATGCCATATTTTTTGAAAGACAATATGTGATTAGACCTCCAATGTTTAATGGATCAAATTATGTGAGTTTAAAAGAAAGAATGATTATCTTCTTGCAATCGATTGATATTGAATTGTGCTTTATTGTTAATGAAGGTCCATATGATGCCTCTATTATAGATGAAGTTACTCATAGACCAAAACCAAAAACCAGAAATGAATTGACTGGTGATGATAGAACCCACCTCACCTTAAATGCAAAGGTTATGAATGTGTTATATAGTGCTTTAGACTCAAATGAATCTATTAGGGTCAAAGGCTGCAAGTCAGCTAAGGAAATTTGGGATAAACTGAGAGAAATTCATGAAGGTGGTAAAAATGTTAGAGAACAAAAGAAATCTATCTTGGTTATTAAGTATGAGTCGTTTAAGATGGAACCTCATGAAAATATTGATAAAATGTAGCGTAGATTCAATGATCTTATTAAGGTTTTAGAGGTGCTAGAAAAGGAATACTCCTTAGGAAAGAAAAACAGAAAAATCTTGAATGCTTTGTCCAAGGATCGGGAGAGTAAGGTGACTGCTATTGAAGAGGCTAAAGATTTGAATTCTATGTGTGACGACCCCACCATCTCCTAGGGCGTACCCAAGGGTTCGGCGGATCGTCTGCCCAACTCTTGCCAGGACTCACTCACTCAATCAACTCTCAAGAGCAAGTAAAAATGCGCCAATCAAACTTAATATATATACAATCACTAATACAGATATACAATCCTCAAGATTAACTACAAAAATTCAGGATCCACCAACTACTAATACTATCACTATTACACAACAAAAGTTCTAGCCAAAAGTTTAGTCTTCCACTAATCACCCGTCCTTGCTCTCAAACCCTGTAAGGAAAACAAATTTAACGGAATAGAGGGGTGAGCTAAAACTCAGTGAGATTCCCATACACATAACCAAGCAATTGAAACAAGGACATTAGTCATTTAATAACAATCAATCGAGAAAATATTCACAATATAAAAACATTGAGAACACACTCATTAAAAGGATCCATGCTCACGTGGAGCCATTCGTTCATTCCGCCAGTCATTCTCCTTCATTCAATCATTCATCTCTTTCCTTTACTTCAACATTTCAATTCATTCATTTTATTTCTCGCCACTAGCCAATTCACTGGCCAGTTCTCCACCAACCTTCGTGATCATACTGGAGTATACCAAACACTGTCCCAGGGTCACCAGCCACCCGACCGAGTCCGCTTCTGGCTCGAGTTGACTGGCAACGAAGGGCAAGGGCCCAATTCAGGCAAAAAGCTTACATTCATGCACAAGTAGCATTCAATCATTGAAAATTCACTTTGGCTTGAGTTGAGTATGATAAAGTACACACTCGCCCATCGAAAATCCATTTAGCAATCCTTGAAAAGCATTTAACATTCAAGCAAATAGTCACACAGTCACTTATTGTACAAACACACAAGGAACACTCACCTTAAACAAGTCACGTTTTATCAAAATTTAGTTTAGGGCCAGCACCTTGGTCACTCTCGAAATCTGCAGTCAAATATTGTCCACAAAGAGCCAATCATACACGAGTGCAAGCTACATATTTTATATGTCTATATCAAAGGAAAAAGGAATGAAAAGTATAGTAAATCATATAGGCAAGGTGCACGCATAGTTTGTAAAACGAAAATGATAAAAAATGGTTAAGTTCAAAGCTAATATGTGCAACTAAAAACCATCTTTTGAATACTTATTTAGAATGTTAGAAATCAGGTTTAGAATACTTGAGAAGTACATGTTAAGTTGGACCAAGGAAATAGAAAATAAGAGAAAGGCAACGAGAAACAATGAAGATGGCAGCTTTGCCATCCTTTGGTGTTTTGATCAAAACTGAAACTACACTTATTGGATTGAGGGAAATTTTATGGCGTTTCGAAACTAAGACATAGACCTACATTTTCTATGAAGATATCGACACCCAGTTCTCACATTTTCAAGGTAAAAAATGGTTGGTTAGAAGCAGTTGAAAAATAGGTCAGGAAAATTAGAGTTTTTATGCAGTCAGGAATGCTTTGGCCAAATCATAAGTTAAAATGATCCAATTGATCTGAAATTTTGCAGGTAGAAATTTAACTCAAGTCCCTATAACTTTGATGTTTTGTCCAAAAGTTGATTCAATCCATAAGTCAGTCAAATTCAAGCCTCAAGTTGCTACTTTATCTAGTAAAAGACAGGACAGGTATGCAATTTCAGTCAATTTTGAAAAATCACAGATATTCATGGCAATTGAGAAAAAGGCTGAATTTTCACGGTTAATAGTATTCTGACTCTAGTTTCAAACAAAACAAACAAAACTAAATTCTAACTTTTCTACAACAAGATATAGTAGATTTCCTAAGGCTGCCCAAGGGTTCTTGTAGACAAAATTTCAGCAGCACCTCCTCTTAATTTCTTTACTTTTCCATCCTACAATCAACACCAAAGTTCACCCAAAATAGCCTCAATTGCACACACAAATCATAAGCTATTAAACACACTTAATTAGAGCCACAACACCCTTTAATTTTAGCCAATTGATGGCTCCAAAACCAACCACAATCAAGCCCAAATTGGAAATCCTAAATTGAAATTTATGCTCATAAGTTAGAAATTTCTTTAGGCAAGTTAAACTAGCCTATAAAACCTCAATATTTCACATAGCAAAGCTATCAAAACATGGACAACTCTCAAGCATCACATATGAGCAGAAATTTCACCATAAAACTAAAAATTTCCATAACACAACTTCAAATCATGAAATTTCTCATAAAACTACCACTTTAGAAACCCTAAACCACTAGTATGGTAGTATTAGAAGCAAAGAGGGATTTCTTGGCAAACTTATCTTATAACCTCAAGAAAGATGGAAACTTAGGGCTTCTTCTTCCAAAATCACTCCGCCAACACCTTGAAATCTACCTTAGTTAGCACTTTTACGGAGTAGTTTGCACAAACTATGGTTGGAGCTCAAGATTCAAACAAGAAAGTTGGGATTGAAGATGAAGTTTCTCTCCCTTGTTTTTCCTCTCAAGAATTTCGGCCAAGACTAAGAAAAATGGGAAAAAATGAGGAAATTTTGGTCAATGTTTGGTTTTAGTAAAGTTAAGAAGACTTGGTCAAAGTCCAACATCCAACGGTTTCGCGACACTTGGCTCTTTTAGGGTTTGATCTCATCTCTTTGTCTTCCAAAGCTAATCTGTCTAGCTAATCTCTAATTATCCCTTAGCACCTTGTAACTAATATCCCTTTATACAAAATTTCACCTAGTTGTCAAAAATTTATCGCACTTACCGTGCTAGCGGGTCCCACGTTCATAGTGTGCTACGAACTTAACATGAACCAACTTATTCAAGGAAAATGATTTAAAAACTTGACTCACTTATAAAAATATCAAGAAAATTAAGGCAATAATTTAAAGTAAAGAAAATGCATTCAAAGAAATAAAATAAAATATAACCTAATTTTTTGGGTTCTCACACTATGCCTATTGAATCTCTTATTCATTCTCTAACCTCTTATGAGCCGAAACTTAAGACTAAGGTACAAGAAGAAGAAGATGCAAAGGTAAGAAGGAGCATTGCTCTAAAAGCATCTCAAGATGAAGATGACTCAGCTTCCTTGGATGAAGAAGATATGGATGTGGATGACAATAATCTAACTCTCATCACAAAAAGTTTCAAGGGAATCCTCAACAAAAGGAGATTCAAAAAAGGAGGACCTAGCAATCTGAATCCCAATCAATTCACATGGAATGAGTGCAACTCCAATGGTAAAATTGAAGAGGAAGAAAAATCTGCTCAATTGGCTTTTGAAGATAATGAGGATAATCTGCTTTTATGGCTATTGAAAATAATGAGGTAACGACTTCTAACCCTCAATTTGAAAGTGATGATGAAATTGATGATAATCTTGAATCTTTCATTAAAAAGTTGCATGATAACTTGAAAGAATCTTATGTTAGAAACAAGAAATTAAAACACAAAATTAGTTTTCTTCTTCAAGATAATACACGCCTTTTTCAAGAAAACAAGAAGCTGAAAACTGAAAATGATTTCTTGAAAAAGAATGAGATTGATTTACAAAATAAGCTTGATAGAAAAACAAAGCTTTGTGAAATGTTCAAAAAGGAACAAAGTGATTTGAAAAGAAGAATGGATAATTTAAATGAGTTGCTCTAACATAAAAAACAAGACTGTTTTCAAAGGAATGAACCAAAGACTCATCTTGGCACTCATGAGAAGAAGTTAAATTTTGGTGCAAATGAATTTACTATTTATAAGAGAAGACAAGTAAGATTTATTAAACCTGTTCATGTAAATATCTCTTTGATTATGTGTAATTTTTATTGTCAAAAAGGTCACATGAAAAGTGATTGCTATGTGAGGAAGAATATGAGAACAAATATGAAATGCATGTGGATAGTTAGACGTGATACTAACTCTCAATGACCCAAAAATAATGGGTACCAAATATTAGTTCTTGAACTCTTGAGTAGGTGAACCTGGTGAACATTTTTAAGGAATCAAAGTGGTTCATAGACAGTGAATGTTCAAGACACATGACAGGTGATCCATCACAATTCATCAAACTCAAACCAAAGTCTAGTGGCATAGTGACATTTGGAGATGATGTGTTCTACCTCAAGACCATTGGAGTTTTTACATCTTGATTTGTTTGATCCTACACAATTGCTAATTTGGATGGTAAGAGATATTGCTTAGTCATTATTGATGATTATTCTAGATACACTTGGGTGATTTTTCTTGCTCACAAAGATGATACCTTCAAAAAATTTCATCTCCCTATTTGCAAAAGTTCAAAATCTGCTTGGTTTGAATATTGTTAAAATTAGAAGTGACAATGGTTCGAAATTTAAATGTTGTGACTTTTCGAAATTTTGTGATTACACTTTAGGCACTCTAGGGTCATTTGCACTTCATATTAGGATGCATCTTTTGTATATTCTCTTTTGATGTTTTCAAGTACTCTGTACTAATGGATACTGGTTAACTTTGCTGGTTTTTAGTTATTTCTCTGTTTGGTACTTCTTTTGGTATATATTCTCTGTCTTTTGGCTAAATGATTGATGAATGATTGGTATGTTGATGATTGGTGATTTCTGGTATCATTTCTCTGTCTTTGTGTTATTCGATTACATTTCTAATATGTTTGGTATACTGAATTGGATTTTGGTTGACATTGATTGGTAGTGGTTGATAAACTCATCTTATGATGACAAAAAGGGGGAGAAATGGATGATGGGATGTTATGTAAATGGTTGTTGTGTAAGGAGGAGTTATTCTGAGGGGGAGTTATCCTTTCAACTTAAAAATTTTGGTTTTGGCACTTAAAAACTTTCGGATGCAATGAGTGATGGGGAGTTTATGCTCAATTTTTCTCTCCTCCATCCATTGTTTTGTCATCACCAAAAAAGGAGGAGAATGTTAATCTTGGTCCCTAACTTTTGATGTTTACAAAACAATTGGATGATACTAATATCCCTTCAAGAAATATTTTCAGTCATGAAGCAGATATGATTCAAGATCAAATGTAATTGAAAGAGACAAAAGTAGTTGAAAGCTGTTGGACACCTATTATCCCTATATTAAAAAAATGAACTGTATACTTGTAGAAATAGGGTAATAAGGTTTTAAAACTTGTTAGTGTATAAAAAGCCATATCAGAAGGCTCTTACTTATACAGCATGACCACACCAACAAAAGTCTATTGCAAAAAAAGAAGAAGAAGAAGAAAAACCATGGCTTATAGAGCGTGCCTACGTCTTATACCATGTTCTTATTTCTTTTCTATCTTCTACCCTAATTTCTTTTCTTTCTTCTACCCTGATTTACATTCTCTTCTTAATTTATTTTCCTTGGCACCTTCAACATTGCAATTTTACCCTCATCACCAGTGACATCTCCCTATTCAAGTAGTCACCACGCCGCCACCTCTACGACCCATAATTGAACCACATTGGTTTTCAACCTCCCATTCCCCTCCCCCTGATATGCTTAGTTCTAAAATTAGGAAAGTTCTCTTATTTTCTTTTTTCCCTTTATTTTCATCCATTGAGAACAATATCTAATTTAAGTGTGGGGAAGGGGATATTTATATGAAAATTTTTAAATTTTAATTTATGCAGTCAAGATGAAAATGTGATTAGTGTAAATTGCTAGCATGAGCATGTTATTTTCTTCACAAATAACTTGAATGATGGATTTGAAAGATTTGATATAATTTTAATCAATTTGTGAGCCTTTTAGCCTAATAAGCTGTGAGAACCCGTAAATTCCCTAATAATTTTCCTAGGGTTTTCCCCTTTAAAGACATGTTTTCTGCATTTTCTGGCTTAGGAAAAATTTTCCTGGTGAATTTTATGAGTAATTATGTTTTTAGATGATTTTTCTAGTATTGGAGAGTTTTTGAAAAATTAAGGATATATATCGGACGTGGGACCCACTAGTGCGAAAAGTTCGGAAAAATTCGGCCAATTAGATTAGGTTTCGGATACTGGTTGAAATTTATCGGGTGTTAAGAGATAAGTAGAGGATGTGAAGTGATTGATGTGAGAGGAAAAAAGAAGGATAGGAATGCATTAATGAAGTGACACTTGTCATGTTGGGATTGGTTGTACCTTTATGACTTACTATTCATTTTTTTGACCTTTTGACCATGTGGTTAAATATCTCCAAAAATCACAAAAAAATTCACTCTAGTCTTCATCTTCTTGGCCGGCCACCTTGAGCTTAGGAAGGAAGAAACTCTTCAAAATCTTGGCATCCATCTAGTGCAAATCATCCAAAGCAATCACCTAAACTTGTTTCTACTCCATAAAACCCTTTCACTAGGTGTTAGTGGTTTGTTTGGTGAAGTGATTGGAGGAGCTAAGGTGTCCTACAACTCTCCCTCTCTTGTTTACTAGGTGAGTGGTGATTGAACTTTCTCCTACACTTAATGAAGCTTAACTTGTGCCTAGTGGTAGCTAAAGGGATGAATTTTGTGGTTTATTTCTTGCTTTTGGATGAATTGATGAAGTTTTCAATTTATTGGTGTTTTTTCTGGTTTAATGTGATCATGATGTTGTGGCTATCTATGATGGTTGGAAATGATGGTTAATGACTCTAGTAGGTGTACATGATTGGTATTTGCAACCAATTTCTGGTTTGGAAGAAATTTCAGAAAACTAGGGTTCTTGAGGGGGGCATTCTGTCCGAAATTTTAGGTCCTAGATAGAGGCCGAATTGGCCATTACTTAAAACATGAAAGTTGTAGGTATTGATGTGTGTGAGGTGCCTGTAAAATTTCAGGTCAATCGGAGTTGTGTGGAGTGAGAAAAGTCGAAATTACTATTGCTGTTCTGGGTTCATCAGGATGTAAGAACTGCGTCTGTAATTGGTGGTTTTGGCTGGAATTGCTTTGGATTTGGTTGTTGAGGTCTTCTGATGAAATGTATCTTGATGTCTTAGCTACCGCATGCCTTTGGAATCAATGAATTTGGACTTGTATAGACTGAGTTGGACTAATTACAGCATAGTGTAATTTGTAAACCTGCAATTAAGGTTCTGGTTTGGTATTTTGCATATTTGACCTAGTTTTGCTAGGAATTGGACTGAGTGACCTTCTACATTGTTGTAGCCCTGTTTCTTAGCTTCGAAACGGTGGGTCTTGTACCCTCATCCGATAATCGTAGTGAAATCGGTGCCATTACCGCAAAATGAGGACAAAACTGTTTTTTTTTCAGGGCCAAAGTTAATTGCATTTCCGGATTTTCTGGTTGCCTATGATGCTTGTATATGTTTATAAAACCCTATTGGGGTTGTGATTGGCATTGCTTTATGACTCGTTATCGAGTCTCATTGTACTTGTTTGCGTGTTCTAGGGCGTGACGGTGGTTCACGAAATACTTTTGACGGACGTGCATGAAACAACACTTACTTGATTGGTGAGTATACTACTCACTTGAATGTTACAATGTGGCTTTGTTATATGTGATTTTGATGCCTTGAAGGCTTATTTGGCTATTGGAATTGATTGAGGTGAGGGTGTACTTGACCGCCCTCACCCCTTGTGATACCGTTAATGACTGTTTACCGCTTCACTGATATACTGCACTTGCTATATGAGATATTGAATTCACTTCATGAAAAACTGATTTGGTGTCGTTTGGACGAGTATCCAACGGCCTTACTGTACTACTGAGCTCAACCCCGTTGGTAGTCAATTGAATCGAGCCGGCGGGGGCTTGGTCGTGAAAATTGACATGCCACGGGGACTGTACTGGGGAATCTTGTAGTAATGAGACTCTTGATTCCGGTAAACTCGAGTATTACCAAAAGCTACTGATTGGAGTGCGGGCCCGGTTGGGGTATGTTTGGTGGAAGGGATGGGAGTGAAGTGGGTTCTACGGTTGGTACTCATAAACGTTGACGGAGAGTCAATGAGATTGGATCAAGAATGTAAGCGTGGAAATGGGCTCTTGAGAGCCGTCCGTATCCTTTTACCGACTTGTTTTACTTCTTAATTGTGTACTTGAAATGAAAGATTATGCTTATGTGATCTTTGTTGCTTATGTGGTAGTATGTGACGCCCCGAAAAGAATGAGAGTGAGAACCCGGAAATTTTCTAATTTTCTAGGGTTTATTTTTTTTAATCGCCCGCCTTTTCTACATTTTCTTTATTAGAAAAATTCCCCAGATAAAGTTTATGAGCAAAGATAATTTTAAAATGATTTTTCTAGTATCGGTTAGTTTTTAAGAAATTAAGAGCGTATTTTGAACATGGGACCCGCAAGTGCGGTAAATGCATTATATTTTTGACAACTTGTTGGAATTTTGTATTAAGTGATATTATTTTACAAAGTGTTAAGATATTTGTATTGGAGAGACAAAAAGATAAGTTTTAAACCTAAAGCTGACAAGTGTCACCATAAGATTTAGTCTTGAGTTTGACTACTATTCATAACTTTACCATTTAATTAAAATTGGCCAAAAATCTCTTCATTTTGCAAGCTTCTTGGCCGAATTCTCTTGCTCAAAAAAGGGAAGAAAAGCTCTCAATTTTCTAGTCTCCAATCTTGCCCAATCTTTCAATTAAACCGATTAATCTTCCAATTACTCCATAAAACCTCTTAGTTTGGTGGAGTTGAGCTTGGTTGTGAAGTTGTTTGGAAAGCTAAGGTGACTAGTTGCTCTCTTTCTTGTGTTGCTAAGGTGAGTTGTGAAGAACCACCCTCCTTCCTTAATTGATGCTTAAATCATGATTAGTGGTAGTATGAGATGCAAGTTTATGGATTATTTTTTGATTTGTGGTTGAAGTGGTGAAGTTTTATAATTTTTGGGGATTTTTCTGTTTTAATATGAACATGATTGTGTGGCTATATATGATGATTGGAAATGATGTTTAAGGACTCTATGAGGTGGAAAAAGTGGTTAATTGCAAACAATTTCTGTTTTGGAAGAAATCTTGGAAAGTTAGGGTTTGATGTTCTTCATTCTGCCCGAATTTGTACCTCCTAGTTATAGGCCGAATTGGCCTTGGCTTAAAACATGAAAGTTGTAGGTAATGACATTTTGGAGGTTCCTACAAAATTTCAGGTCAATCGGAGTAGCGTATCTTGTGAAAAGTCGAAATTACTATTGCTGTTCTGGTTTTACCCGAATGTAAGAATTGCGCCTGTAATTGGTTGTTGTGGCTGGAATTGCTTCGGAATTGGTTGTTGAGGTCTTCTGATGAAATTTATCCCTGTTTCTTATCTTTCAGATGGTTTTGGAATTTCTGGATTTGGACTTGGATAGCCTGATTTATGATGTTTCCGCTAGAATGCGTTCCGTGAATCTGTTTTTGTGATTCTGGTATGGTATCTTGCATTTTTGACCTGGTTAAACTCGAAACTGGGTTGAGTGACCTTCTGAAATATTGTAGCCCTATCTCTTAGCTTCGAAACGGTGGGTCTTGTACCTTCATCCGACAATCGTAGCGCCTTTGGTTCTATTACCGTAAAATGACGTCAAAACTGTTTTTCTGGTTTTGAGCTTAACTTTCATTTCCGGACTTTTCCCTAGCTTGACTTGTACTAGTACTACTTGGAGCTTGCTGAATGGCTATTGGATGAACTTGTTGTTGTGTGTGTACCTTTGGGTTGGAATGAGGAAATAATGAAGCCATGATGGCTGGAAAAGTTAGCAAATTCAGGGGAAGTGCTGTCCGAACTTTGAAGGGATTTGTTTGCATTGAGTTTGTGATCTAAGACTTGGATTTGAGCAAGGCAATGTTACATGATGGATGATTTCTGAGCCATGGAGGTGAGTGACCTCAAACTATTTCTAAAGTTATTTATGAATCGTTTCCTGCATTATTTACTTTTGAACTGTTTCCAAAGTTACTTTTGAACTGTTTCCAAAATTATTTTTGAACTGTTTTCTTGCATATCATGCGTGCTTATATGAGAGTGTTCCTTGTTTGATATATTTCCTTGACTTATTGGCTTGTTATTATGGATTGATAATGTGTTAAGTGCTTGTTAAAACGAATTTTCTGGGCGAGTGTGTACTTTATCGCACTCGACCTAAATAAATGTGAAATTTTCATGCTTAATGATTAAATGCTACTTGCGCATGAATGTAAGCCTTTTGGGCTGAACTGGCCATTGCCCCTTGTTACCGGTCATCTCGAGCCAGAAGCGGACTCGGTCGGGCGATTAGGGACCTGGGTGAACGTTTGGTATACTCGAGTATTACCTTTGTAGGTTGGTGGAGCTTGGTGGAGCTTGGACGATGTCCGGGAAAGGTTGAATGAAAAAAATGCAATTTCAAATGAAAAAAAAACAAGGAAATGGCAGGAGAACGAACGTATCCTTTTCATGAATGTTACTATCGCTTTCCATTGTACATGTTTCTTGAATTATTGATACTCCATATTTAATGTTTTGTAAATGTTGTAATTGTTTCTGGACTTATCATTTGATTTATGACATCATTGAAATGAACTATTGTTAAACCGATTTGATTACTGATTTTACTGGTTACTCGCTGAGCTTCTAGCTCACCCCAAAAATATTTTATTCCCCTCCACAGGGCTCAAAGCGAAGGAAGGACTTGTTGTGCTTATTCATGTGTCTGGATGGCCTATATCTTGTACAGTTTGGATTTGGAATCATTTTATGTATAGTTGGGAATTGTTTCCGCTTCGCTTATGACATGTAATTTTTGGAGAATTTGATGTATATTGGAGATTTATATTGTAATATTTGAGTTTTATCTTGTAATCTGTTTGAGGAATGTAGTGAACGACTGAGTCCCGGCGAGAGCTGGGCAGGCAGCCCGCCGAACCCTCTGTTTCGCCTTAGGGGGAGGTGGGGCTGTCACATAGTAACTCACTGGGCTTAAGCTCATTCCATTCCATTTGTTTTCCTTACAGGAAAATGACCACTTTTGGAAAGGTTATACTTGCTGGTTGTCAAGTTGAGCTCATGTAAATGTATCTTTTGGATAGCTCTTTGAATGAAACCCTAATGTGTATTGGGTTCACTTTCTTTTGATTGGCAAACCGAACATGTATATTCGTAATGAATGGTTTTTGATATGCCGCTTTGGCTTGTAAATGTTACATTTCAATTTATGTATGTTTGGTTGATATTTGGTTGAATTTCGGATCAACTCGTATTTCAAACGGCAAAAGAAAAATTTTGGCTACTCTCGGCCTAGTATCTGGATTCTGACGTGGCCGGTACTGTTCATCATCGGCTTCGATTTTTTGTTTTTTTATTTTGTGATTTTGACTTGTTTAGGCGCGTGGGTATGTTTCGGAACGTATTAGATCGACGTGAACTGATCCGTAGTCCTGGCGAGAGTTGGGCAGGCAGTCCGCTAACCCCTTTGGTTCGCCTTAGGGGAAAGTGGGGCTGTTACAAGTGGTATCAGAGCCACTTCGCGTGGTCTCTGCGTGGAGTGAGACTGGGCCAAGTGGTGTTGTGGTCCTAATTTCATGAATATGTCTAAGTGCTCGTTTGAGCATAAGTTATGAACCGGGCATGTGATAAGTGTGCGAATCATTATCATGGGACTCGAGGAAGCTAGGTATGTATGTCGGGTAGGAATCTTTAATAAAGATGGTTTACTCTTGGGACCGGCCGGCTCGAGTTGTGAATTATCTTAGATGGGATTCTTGCGCCCGGATACGAAAGATATGAGGGCCTAGGTTAGAAAGGATTTGGTGAACTAGAAAGGCCATTCCTCGGTGGATCGTCTATGTTTGTACTTGACTTAACTGGCTGTATATATGTGTGTGGCTTAATTTTGACCGGCTTGTATATATATGTTTTGATCTTGTTTGGAATGTATAAATGTGTGTTATTATAAAAGTTTTGAGTGTTACTCACATGCATCGTGCTTATTTTGGTTTAGTATTATTGCCCAGACCAAGTAAAACTCATGGAAGGTACACGGAGTGGTCGGAGACGTGGGCGCGGAACTAGACAACCCACACCGGTTAGGGGTACGGGGAAAACCTCTACTGGACCCAATCTGGAACCGCAAGTAAACCCTAATGTGCAAATAGCTGCTGCTATGCAGCAAATGACAAACTTACTAGCACAAGTAGTGCAACAACAAGGCCAGAACCCAAACCCTAACCCTGGAAACCCTGGTAACCATATCGAGAGCGAAGACAGAGCTCTCGAACGATTTCAAAATTTCGCTCCGCCAAAGTTTGTTGGGGGACCCGACCCAGACGTTGCCGAAAGATGGCTTGAAAAGATGGTGGATATATTTGCAGCCCTACACTACCCTGACGAACGGCAGGTGACTTTTGCCGTGTTCCAGCTTGAGGGGGCAGCCCGTTCCTGGTGGAACGTAATTCGGCAGAAGTGGGAACGAGAACAGACACCTAGGACTTGGGTGAACTTCATCAGAGAGTTTAATGCGAAGTTTTTCCCTCCTCTAGTTCAGGAGAGGAAGGAAGACGAGTTCATTCGACTCCGCCAAGGAGCTCAAACTGTGGCGGAATATGAGAGCCAATTCACCCGCCTATCCAAATTTGCGTCCGAACTCATCATGACCGAGCAACGAAGAATACGGCGATTTGTCCAGGGCCTGAACGTAGAAATCCAGAAGGACCTCGCGACAGCCCAAATTAACGCCTTCAGCGAAGCAGTGGAGAAGGCACAACGAGTAGAGAATGCTAGGCTCCAGGTGAAAAACTTCCAGGCGAAAAAGAGAGGATTTCCTGGAAGTAGTTCGGGGCAGGGGGATGAAAGTACCCCTCCCAAGTTTGGGCGGGGAACGGGAGGAGTAAGGATGCCGGGAGTGTCACCAGAGAGCCCGTCAAGAGGAGGCTCGGCTTCTGTAGCACGCGGACCCTGCTGGTATTGCGGAAAACTAAACCACTCGGAGGACAATTGCTGGATGAAAGGAGGAAAATGCTTGCTCTGTGGGAGTGCCGAACATCAAATTGCTAACTGTCCAGCTCGCCTGCGCGAGCGGCAAGGGACTCTGCCACCAACTACGACCAACCCTGCCCAGTCAAAAGGGGACAAGGATGGACGAAAGTGTCCTCTCGGGTGTACTCCTTAGAACAACATCAAGTCTTTGACCCATTAGAGGACATGGAAGGTAAGAATTTACTGAACCTGGCCAGTGAAGGGGGTACAGAATTGGTAGCTAAGTATGATGCTCAATTTAATCAGGAGAAGGAAGTATTAAAATATTTGTATCCCGGAGTAGCCAATGATAAGGAATTTCGAGGGCGAAATTCTTTTAAGGGGGAGAGAGTGTGAGAACCCGTAAATTCCCTAATAATTTTCCTAGGGTTTTCCCCTTTAAAGACATGTTTTCTGCATTTTCTGGCTTAGGAAAAATTTTCCTGGTGAATTTTATGAGTAATTATGTTTTTAGATGATTTTTCTAGTATTGGAGAGTTTTTGAAAAATTAAGGATATATATCGGACGTGGGACCCACTAGTGCGAAAAGTTCGGAAAAATTCGGCCAATTAGATTAGGTTTCGGATACTGGTTGAAATTTATCGGGTGTTAAGAGATAAGTAGAGGATGTGAAGTGATTGATGTGAGAGGAAAAAAGAAGGATAGGAATGCATTAATGAAGTGACACTTGTCATGTTGGGATTGGTTGTACCTTTATGACTTACTATTCATTTTTTTTGACCTTTTGACCATGTGGTTAAATATCTCCAAAAATCACAAAAAAATTCACTCTTGTCTTCATCTTCTTGGCCGGCCACCTTGAGCTTAGGAAGGAAGAAACTCTTCAAAATCTTGGCATCGATCTAGTGCAAATCATCCAAAGCAATCACCTAAACTTGTTTCTACTCCATAAAACCCTTTCACTAGGTGTTAGTGGTTTGTTTGGTGAAGTGTTTGGAGGAGCTAAGGTGTCCTACAACTCTCCCTCTCTTGTTTACTAGGTGAGTGGTGATTGAACTTTCTCCTACACTTAATGAAGCTTAACTTGTGCCTAGTGGTAGCTAAAGGGATGAATTTTGTGGTTTATTTCTTGCTTTTGGATGAATTGATGAAGTTTTCAATTTATTGGTGTTTTTTCTGGTTTAATGTGATCATGATGTTGTGGCTATCTATGATGGTTGGAAATGATGGTTAATGACTCTAGTAGGTGTACATGATTGGTATTTGCAACCAATTTCTGGTTTGGAAGAAATTTCAGAAAACTAGGGTTCTTGAGGGGGGGCATTCTGTCCGAAATTTTAGGTCCTAGATAGAGGCCTAATTGGCCATTGCTTAAAACATGAAAGTTGTAGGTATTGATGTATGTGAGGTGCCTGTAAAATTTCAGATCAATCGGAGTTGTGTGAAGTGAGAAAAGTCGAATTTCTATTGCTGTTCTGGGTTCATCAGGATGTAAGAACTGCGTCTGTAATTGGTGGTTTTGGCTGGAATTTCTTTGGATTTGGTTGTTGAGGTCTTCTGATGAAATGTATCTTGATGTCTTAGCTACCGCATGCCTTTGGAATCAATGAATTTGGACTTCTATAGACTGAGTTGGACTAATTACAGCATAGTGTAATTTGGAAACCTGCAAATAAGGTTCTGGTTTGGTATTTTGCATATTTGACCTAGTTTTGATAGGAATTGGACTGAGTGACCTTCTACATTGTTGTAGCACTTCTTAGCTTCGAAACGGTGGGTCTTGTACCCTCATCCGATAATCGTAGTGAAATCGGTGCCATTACCGCAAAATGAGGACAAAACTGTTTTTTTTTCAGGGCCAAAGTTAATTGCATTTCCGGATTTTCTGGTTGCCTATGATGCTTGTATATGTTTATAAAACCCTATTGGGGTTGTGATTGGCATTGCTTTATGACTCATTATCGAGTCTCATTGTACTTGTTTGCGTGTTCTAGGGCGTGACGGTGGTTCACGAAATACTTTTGACGGACGTGCATGAAACAACACTTACTTGATTGGTGAGTATACTACTCACTTGAATGTTACAATGTGGCTTTGCTATATGTGATTTTGATGCCTTGAAGGCTTATTTGGCTATTGGAATTGATTGAGGTGAGGGTGTACTTGACCGCCCTCACCCCTTGTGATACCGTTAATGACTGTTTACCGCTTCACTGATATACTGCACTTGCTATATGAGATATTGAATTCACTTCATGAAAAACTGATTTGGTGTCGTTTGGACGAGTATCCAACGGCCTTACTGTACTACTGAGCTCAACCCCGTTGGTAGTCAATTGAATCGAGCCGGCGGGGGCTTGGTCGTGAAAATTGACATGCCACGGGGACTGTACTGGGGAATCTTGTAGTAATGAGACTCTTGATTCCGGTAAACTCGAGTATTACCAAAAGCTACTGATTGGAGTGCGGGCCCGGTTGGGGTATGTTTGGTGGAAGGGATGGGAGTGAAGTGGGTTCTACGGTTGGTACTCATAAACGTTGACGGAGAGTCAATGAGATTGGATCAAGAATGTAAGCGTGGAAATGGGCTCTTGAGAGCCGTCCGTATCCTTTTACCGACTTGTTTTACTTCTTAATTGTGTACTTGAAATGAAAGATTATGCTTATGTGATCTTTGTTGCTTATGTGGTAGTAACTCACTGGGCTTAAGCTCATTCCATTCCATTTGTTTTCCTTACAGGAAAATGACCACTTTTGGAAAGGTTATACTTGTTGGTTGTCAAGTTGAGCTCATGTAAATGTATCTTTTGGATAGCTCTTTGAATGAAACCCTAATGTGTATTGGGTTCACTTTCTTTTGATTGGCAAACCGAACATGTATATTCGTAATGAATGGTTTTTGATATGCCGCTTTGGCTTGTAAATGTTACATTTCAATGTATGTATGTTTGGTTGATATTTGGTTGAATTTCGGATCAACTCGTATTTCAAACGGCAAAAGAAAAATTTTGGCTACTCTCGGCCTAGTATCTGGATTCTGACGTGGCCGGTACTGTTCATCATCGGCTTCGATTTTTCATTTTTTTTATTTTGTGATTTTGACTTGTTTACGCGCGTGGGTATGTTTCGGAACGTATTAGATCGACGTGAACTGATCCGTAGTCCTGGCGAGAGCTGGGCAGACAGTCCGCTAACCCCTTTGGTTCGCCTTAGGGGAAAGTGGGGCTGTTACATAAGCACTTGATTCAAATTTGCTCTATTTTCTTTGATTGAGTGATATCGCAATATTACACATCATTTGATTATTCTAGAACTTGCTTTGTTGTACATGTCACGATTACATTTTGTTGAATCTGAAACACTAAAATGACAAGGGCATCTAGGTATAACCCCTTTTAACTTGCGTAAAATCCCATCTTTATTTTATTTCCCCTTAGTTAACCATGTTTGAGCCTTGATCTGTTGTTTGCTAAATTACCATAATTGTTACCCTAAACCTTTTTGTTCATATCTTCTTATTTAGACCTTGTATCAAAGGGATGCCTTAAACTCATTGCATGAAAATTCAAAGTATTGTTGCAAGGTTATGGTTGGCGCTGGCAACTGTTTGTCTTTCAATGTTGTTTAGACTTTATTTGAAAAAAAAAATGATGAAATTGAAGAGAAAAAAATGGAAAAATGCAGAAAAGAACAAAAAAAATGTTGTATAAAGTTTTGTAAATATTGTTGTGTCGTCGTAGTTGGGCAAAGATCTTTATTATGATTGCACTTGCTAAGCTTGGGGAAGTTATTGAATTGTCTTGAAACTATACGCATGAATGAAGATAGCAACTGAATTCATGCAAGGAATTGCTCGCATTTCTGTTGATATGTTTAGGATAAAATTTCCTTTTATTCAACCCCTTACCTGACCCCCATTACAACCCTTGTACAGACCCTTGGATTTTTGCATTAAGTTCATATTTAGTGATGGAGATATGATATATTAGTAAAGTTATGGTAATGTAATTCCATTGTATTGATTTGAGCATTAAATATTCCCTTAAAACACTTTGAGTGTTGAGTGCATATAGTGAAATCAATGTGACGATTGTTAAATCTTGTACATTTTGATTTTGGGAAAATTGTTCGGGAAATGTGTTGCTCATGCTATTATTTGTATATTGCACTATGAAGTACTTTCATCTAGATTGTAATCTTGGGGATAGTGAATACTTGAGAGCAAACATTGTCTTGGTGTGGGGGAATTGGATAGATGGTTAATTATGCATTTTATTTATGAATATTCCCTCTTAATTTCGGCTAAATTTGGTGTTAAGTGCTGAATTCTAGTCATGTTTAGTGTTTGATATTGTTTATAGGATTTTTGGGAGTAGAAAGTGGATTAAAAAGTGAAATTTCCTGAAGACTATACACTGTAAGGCGCAACCACATCTCAATTTGTTACAAAATCCAGATGTTGAAGGATTGGAAGTGGACCCTATAGTCTGGGATATTCTGTGACAGCCCCACCTTCTCCTAGGGTGTACCAAAGGGGTTAGCGGACTGCCTGCCCAGCTCTTGCCAAGACTACTAAGACGGTCATATATAATCTAAAATGATCCGAAAAATAATAGCGCGCTCAAGCGATTTAAAAACCGCAAAAAGGGAAACAAAAATTGAAATCGCAAATGAATAGTGACTGCCATGTCACTATCCAACCAGAATCCAATCAAATGTAGATATCACCATATACCTCGGAGAAACATTTCTAAACCAAATAGGATACATGAACAGGGTTTAACAGTGTTATACACATACGTTTGTAATTTACAAATCAAAAGGAAGATATTTAGATCAAAGTACATTTAGGGTTTTTCCAACTATCGAGGAGCTTTACAAAAGAATATCTTCAAACTATATGAAAACTAGCTCAACTCGTGCTTCAAAACAATATAGTCTCCCAAAAGTTATTCATATCCCTGTAAGGAAAACAAAGGAACGAGGGTGAGCTTACGCTCGTGAGGTACCAACAAGACACACCAGTAAACACCTTTTATCACATAGTGATCCCAAAGCTCATAAACAAAACAAGTCAATAAAAGGATACAATTGGCTCTCAAGAGCCACTTTCCACTTGCCACACTTGATCTCCAACCTGTTGACCCTCCGTCAACCTTTAAAGAGAAGAACATCCCATAGATCCCCACTTTACTCCGTATCCCTTCCACTGATCACCCTCTTACCGGGCTCGAACACCTCACAGTAACAGAGAGGGTAATACTTGAGTATACCATAAGGTCGAGGGATTAACACTCCACTCGACTGTAGTGAACCCAAGGTCCGTTATCGATTCGCCCAAACCCTTGCCGGCTCAACTCGATTAAAGACCAATGGGGTATGAGCTCAGGTAGCACAGTTAAGTTGTCGGGCAAAGCCCCAAGCCATGTCAAATCACACATGTGTACAATTTCACATTTGACAATAACAGTAATACAGATAAGAGATTGGGAGCGATAAAGTACACTCTCGTCTCATTCAAGCCATTCAAGTACACATACAAGTATAAATAACCATCTAAACATTAGACCATATAATGGTACACTCACCAAGGTAAGTAAGCAAATTCACAAGTTAGCTTCAGGCGTAGGCGTCGGATTACCGGCACGACCTATACAACAAGAATATCACAATTAAGACTCGAACACGAGTCAAATCAAATCCACGCACTACCAAAAATAAGGCCCAATAGAACGTATAAGTGCATAGTCAAGCTAGGGACATGTACAGAACTGAAGTTTAAGTTTGAAAAGCAAAAGACAGTTTTGACGTTACTTAGCGGAACGGTCACAACTAGAGCTACACTTATCGGATTGGGGTACAATTTACACCACTTCGAAGCTAAGATAAAGGGCTACAACTTTGATGAAGACCACTCAGTCCAGTTCATAGGGTAGCTAGGTCAAAATTTCAATGTACCAAATCAGTATTGCACAAATAGGTTAGCTAACTGCAGTATGGTTAAATGACCATAATTCAGGGTACAGAAGTCCAATTGAGGTGTTTCCAGGGCCTTTAGAAAGCTAAGACCTAGCACTACAACTTTTGTGTTATGGCCAAAATCTAATTCGGTAATAATCAGGGTGAAAAGTCACGGTCAGATTGGGTGAAATGTCCACCCTATCCAGCGAACTCTTCCTATGGCAGTCTACGGTATTTCTGTCTTTTCTCAGGTTACATAGCTTGGATTGAGATGAAATTTTACAGGAAACTAGCTAACACCATTTTCTACAACTTTCATGTTTTAACCTAAGCCTGATTAGGCTTCTAACATGCTCAAATAAATCAGGACAGAACAGGCCTGTTTGGAACCCTAAAGCTGAAATTTCCGTACAAAATCAAAATTTTCCGCAAACAATCGTAACTAACCTATATAAACTCCAGTTCACACCATAACGAACCATCAATCCATGAGTAAACAATAATTTATATATTAAAACAGAAAAATCCTCAATAAATAGGAAAATTAGACAGCTCAACCATAACTTATGAAATAATCCACAAAATGACATGCTTCACCACTAGAAACCCTTAATTGATCATTATTATCATGAGAAGGAAGATATCTAGACAACTCACCTTTGCAACTCCAAGAAGCAAGATAACTAGAGCTTGTTCTTCACAAATGGCTCTACTAAAAGCCTTAAACTAGCTTATCAACTCACTTTTGTGGAGGAATTTGGAATTTAAACGGTAGGTTTGCAAGATTCAAGCAAGAAAGGAAGGAAAATTGAAGAAGCTTTCTCTCTTCTTTTCTCTCTAGTTGCTCGGCCAAGAAGCTTAGAAATGAAGATGGTTTTTGGTCAAAATTGTTTTAGTAAAGGTGAAGAAAGACTAGTCAAAAGTCCACCATCCAATGAAAATGCAACATGTGGCCTTTTTAAGCTTATCTCAACTCTTTGTCTTGCAATACTTAATTAACTAACTAACCTCTAATTAGCTCACAATACCATGTAATATAATCCCTGTATACAACTTCTCCCAATTAACCATGGTTACTGCACTTATCGCACTAGCGGGTCCCACATCCACTGTACACCACCATTAACACAGAGAATAACTTATATGGGAAAAATATTTTAAAAATCATATGTTCTCATAAAATTCCCAAAATATTCATATAAGAAAGAAAATATGGAATTTAGGCACAAAAGACTAAAATAAATGCCTAGAAAATAAGAAAATTTTCGGGTTCTCACATATTCGCTGATCAATGAAAACGAATTTTTGTTTTTTCATGGAGATAGGAGCCGTTAATTATTTCAGGAATAATGTATTTCTTGTTTTATTTAGTAGTATTAGTACTTATTAGGGTTATATTAGTAAAAGGAATTGTTTCCTTTAGATATAGGAAACCGTAAGAACAATTTATTCTTTTAGTTGTGACTCCTTAGTCGTGACAGAAATCACAGCAAAGAGCGAACCTTCTTCTTTGTTTCATTTCTTAGTTTGATAATTCTTTTCCATTTTCTTTTTCTCCAATAAATCCTAATATTACTTTTGTGAGGACCCGAATTTTATTTTTACTTACTTTTATTTTATTTTATTTTTTGCCTTATTTAATTATTTATTTATTCGTTTGCTCAAATTAAGTTATTTTATCCATTTTAATTACAATTACATTGTACATTATCCCAAATTATATTTTAGCACATTTTTTTTAAACGTTAATTTTTTTGCAGTTCAACAAGTTAGAATTAGTGAATATACGTTTTTCACGGCAAAAAATCAACCCGAGAGTGCAGTAGTCTTGGAGAATTAAGAATGATCAATACTAGACTAAGAAAAGTTAATTGAGAGATTAGAGGTGAGTGGGTTGAATTAAACTCAATTAGGAGCACTAATGGCCTTCTATTCATTTGTTGACTTTTGGGTACCAAAGCACCTTTATGTCATGTCTTTCTTTCACTCCATCACTTCACCAACAACCCACACAAATCCTCTCTTTTCCCTCCCCTCTTGGCCGGCCACTCTTCCTCATTTCCTCACCAAAATTTCAGCTGGCATTCCTTCCATTTTGCTCCAAAAACTCACACTAATGTTGCTTGTTATCTTGGAACATCACTCAAGCTTGAAAGGGGACTTGGAGGAGGAAGATACTTGGAGTCTTAGAGCTTGGTTTCCTTGTAATCTTGCACCCTATACTTGGAAGAAAGGTAAAAGTCCTAAATCTCTCATTTTTCCTCCTAACTTAAGGTTAGTTTAGTTAGTTTTAACTAGTTAAACAATGGATTGTTGATGAGTTCTAAGAACCTTGACACTAGATAGAGGACTTGAGGTGGCTTCTTAGGTAGTGTCCTTGAGGAATTTCTTGTTTAGTTGCTGTTTTGATGAGTTATGGTAACTTGGTTTTCGTTGAGAGTTGAAAAGAAAACTTGAAGAGAGAAAGAAGCATGCTGTCCGAAATTTCGGTTGTCTTGTTCCCTTGCTTTAATTTTACAATTTTATTGCTCAAATGGCTGCAAAAGTGCTTGTTATATGTTGTATTGTGTGTGTAAAAATTATCTCTCAAAAATTGTTTCAGTTGGTTGGGTAAAACTTGAGTTTTGAGAAAAGAAAGAAATCTGGAAAATTAACCCAGGTCAGTCGACTAGGGTCTTTTTGACTGCACATAAATCTTTATACAAAAGTTGAAATCAAGTGCCGTTTGTAGCATTTGAAACTAGACACCAAAGGCTTTCTAACGGTATAAAATTTCCCTACTAATTCGTTTCCTGTGAGCCGTAGCAAACCGGCAAAGTGGACTGATTTGCTTCTACTGTTTACTCGAGAAACTTGTACAGCTGCATCTTGTAGCTCAATTTCACTCCTCTTGTGAAAAGAATTTAAACACAATTTCTTCTAATGATTTATAGACTTTTGAATCTAATTTTCAACACCATAAACTATTTTCAATTTGGACTTGTGTAGCGTGAGTTATGACCTGATTTCAAAAACTTTGTTGAAGCTCCAAGGCTGAGAATCCGTGGAACAGGTTCCAAAAATCTGCTTTCCTAAAACTGTTATATCTTGGTGTAGAAAGATCCAAATTGAGTTATGTTCGTTGTGTTTGAAACTAGATTTGGAGTTCTATCAGTGGTATAAATTTTAAGGGCTGATTCTATTTCTGAATTTTGCCGAATTTCCAAAGTTTACTGAAATTGAAAGCCTATTTTGCTCTATTCTGTCTGGAACAGTGGCTTTGAACTAAGATTTGAATGATTTCGGATTTGAATCATGGAAAAGTGTCTTCTAGAGAGTTTTAGTACATTGAATCTAGTTTCCAACAGTAAAAGTTTTCAATTTTTAGGCTTACAGAACTCAAGATATGATTTTTCAAAGTGGTGTCGCACAAGCTGGAATTTTTTGGTTTCAAACAAAATGCTCTTTTAAGAACTTTTAACTTTCGTTTGAGATTGTTAGTCCGTTTTAAGTTTGATTTCATGGTTGGATACAAGGTCTCTTTGAACTTTAGACCTTCACTTGGAATCTTGGTTTCCAAAGGATTGAACCTCTCTTGATGCGTTTTCTTGGTTGCTTAACTTTCTTGATTAATAGCACCTCACTTCATACTTGAGAAATGGATTTCAACCCTAGTCTTATGCCCTTGATTTCCATGAGATTGAACTCTAAAAATGGAACGTTTTGACTAGAGTAATTCTTGAAGAATTTCCCTAATTTTATACTTGAAACTTGGAATCTTTAGCTTTACCATTTACTATGGAAATGAGTGGAGTTTTGATGAATTTCGACTCCATTAGTTTGAAAAATGTGAACACTTCTTATATTTTAAAGCATGGGCATAGGACTAGAAGTTTTGATAGATGAAAACTATCTACCCTTTTCTCGATTTTTGTGTTAAAAATAAATATGGTACTTTCTTTTGGAACTAAGGGTTCTTGCCAAGACTTGATTTGAAAACGACCTTTGAGTTCTTTTTGAGTATTATATCAATGATTTAGCGAGAAAAACTCCTATAACTTGACTTGAACTTGTAAGCTTGAGAGTGGGTAGCAAGAAAATATTTTTCGTATTAGCCTTGGTCGAGTACCTAGGTAATCGTGATTGTGCATGTTTCAGGTGGTCACGAGGATGCCGAGGAGCTTGTCTGATCTCTCGCTTAGCTCTTGTTTTCCTCTTGGCTTTTGGTAAGTGTCAAGTGCATGTTCAATGTTACTATGATTGAAATGATATTTGTACAAGTGCTATATGATACGTGAACTTGCCGAGGTGAGGGTGTACTTTACCGCCTTCGTCGACTCTCTCTTTTGATTAAATGATACTTGTTAAATGAATTTATATGACTTGCACTTGTATTTGAACATGTTTTAACTCGTGAGCACTGAGCGGCAGCATGTACCACACCCTATTCGGGTGGGAGGTGTCTCTCATACCGACTCAGTGCTATGATCGATTCTCTGAGCGGCAGCATGTACCACACTCTAATCGGGTGAGAGGTGCCTCTCATACCGACTCAGAGCCATGAACAATTCTAAGTCGATTGGAACGTTGTCTCATCGACCAATTATACCTGTGGGGACGCTCCA
Organism: Coffea eugenioides; assembly: GCF_003713205.1. Taxonomy (NCBI): domain Eukaryota; kingdom Viridiplantae; phylum Streptophyta; class Magnoliopsida; order Gentianales; family Rubiaceae; genus Coffea; species Coffea eugenioides. The sequence goes on from NC_040035.1 coordinate 25,617,194, forward strand.
ACCCATTGGCTAATCTCGTAACTCGAGCCGGCAAGAGCTTGGTCGAGAAGTTTGGTGAACCATGGGAAATTTTATAGTTTAATCTTTTGAGATCTTGCTTGGCATACTCGATTAGTATTGCCACCTCATACGTGCTTGGTTTCGGATCCGAGTGGGTGTTATGTTGGATAGAGGAAATAAGTGGAGCACTACGGTCATGTTACTACTTGAGTTGATAGAGAATGAACCTCAGATGGCTTGAAGCGGTCGAGACGTGGAAATAACTCTTGAGTGCTCATGTATCCTTCCATGTATGTTTTTTTCCAACTTCCGCACTTAAATGAAAGTTCATGTGAAAGTTGCTTTCAAGAATTCTATTTGATTAATTGGTGCTACTTACTTGCTTGCTTGCTTGATTTTCTTGGCCTCACTGAACGTTAGCTCGTCCTTTTAAATTTGTTTTCCTTAATAGGTTTTGGAAGTGAAAGTTTAGAAGTTCTAGACTAGCGATTTTGGTGGAAGCTAGTGAACCTTTTGTATGTATTTGGAGACACGTAAAGTGTAAAATTTGTTATACTTGGGTTTTTGTGGTTTGTAATCATAATGGTCTACTTGGGAGTTTTGAGCTTGTATATTAGAAGTATTTCTTAATTAAGTCGATGGTTGACTTGCGATCCTTTATTAAGCTTGAATGAGTGCGTGAGTCCTGACGAAAGTTGGGCAGGTGTTCCGCTGATACCCTAGGGTTCGCTCTAGAGAGAGGTGAGAGCGTCACAGTTGGTATCAGAGCGCTAGGTTTGAAATACCTGGAATAGTATTTGGAGTTCCAGTCATGAACTTTTGGTCATAGAAATTCGTGATAAACCTTAAGTTAAATTTTTGAATGGCACCAGTAATTATAAGGTCTTAACCTTTAGTTTTGTGGGTTAATTGTAGGTCATGGAAGGAAATGGTAGAAATGAGTCGCCTCTGAGGCACCTTCCAGCGATTCGTTATCGAGAGAGGGTTGGGGGCCCTCTTTCGTAGTGGACCCCAGTTCGTCGAGATAGGCCTTCATGTGATTGTTGGAGAACTTACTCATACCCTAACGATGTGGTACTAGCAGTAATCGATGATTGGAGGCAATTATCTAATGCGAATAGGATAGCCCAAGAGGATAATCGAGAGTTGAGGGCAACTGTGGACGCCCAAACTGCCAGGGTCAAGGAGCTGGAGGCTAGAGTACTTGAGGAGCGTCAGAGGGCTGACGTCTCCTATGCTCGGTTTCAGACAACCGATGGGCTCCTCATTCGGATGGTCGAGGAGGTGAGAGATCGGGTGGATGGCATTATGGTTGAGTGTGTAACCATGACCGAGCACATAGAGGAGGTCATGGGAGAAGGTGGACCTGGGGAGGCTGCTCCTGTTGTTGAGGTGGAGATGGAGCCGATGGAGTAGGATCCTGAGAAGGACCCTTCTGAGGTTGTAGGATCGACTAGTTCGATTCACTTAGATTAGTGATCTCTTGACCTTTTGACTTTTGCTAAGGACTTAGTAGGGGTAATTCTCGCTTTGAGACCTTTTGTATTTTGTTACATGTACCCCTGTATTTTGAGGCATTTGGATGCCTATGTCTTTTATTTGATATTACTGACTCGTTGTATGCACTCTTGACATGTGACATAACTTTTAGTTTATGTAAAGATCTATGCTTTAATTTTAAAAGTATTCTTGCAACTTGCACATGTTTTTAAATCTCTACGCTTATTTTTCCTCTTTTAATTATGCATTTAGAATCTTCCTAAATGGATCGGCGAGGACGTGGACAAGGTTGTGGGCGTGGGTTTCGGCAACCCTGCGCTCCCGAGAGAGATGAGGGATCAGCGATTGATCCAAACCAAAACCCTAGGAATGAAGGGGGTGACTAAGTGACTACGACCCTTAACCACATAACTGATGTTCTTGAGCGTTTACTTGAGCGTCGAGGCCCTGAGCCAATTAACCAACCTAGAAACCAAGAGAGGAGTGAGGATAGAGCTCTAGAGCCGTTCCTAAAGTTCACCCCATCTAGGTTTCATGAAGGATCTGATCCCAAACCAACAGAAAATTGGTTTGAGAGGATAATATAAGGCACTAGTGAGAGTAAGAGGTTAGGGTTTCTTCTTAAGCAACTTTGTAAGTGAGTATTGGAGAGTGAGTTAGGGTGTGAAACTTTTATATTAAGGAATATGATTCTGTATTTTGCTATGTGTATAACTGATGACAGTAATCCTTGTGGAAAGACCCAAGAACTCATCCATATTAAGCAGAGAATCGTTAAGGTTTATATTCTAGGGTAACCTGTGAGCAAAAGAACGGAAGAGTAATATGGCCAGAGTTTTCCATTGTGAATAGTCACTCATTTGATCCTTTGAATTGCCTGGCAGGCTAGCATTTGATTTAAGCCAATCGGTGAGATGACATTTGGGAGATATGCATAAGGAAATAGATATTCTTCGAAAGGAGGTAGAATTCTAAAAGAAATTGGCTGGTTACTGGGAAGGACGATGGAAACAAGAATATGTGGAGAAAATTGAGTTGCTACACAAGAATGTGGAATTGGAAAAGGGATACAAAGAGATCTCGGAGGAGGTGCGGAATAAGTTTGAATTGGTGCATTCGCCTAGTCGGATAACATCTCAAGACATTCTTAATAATCAAGTTAAAAGCGGTGAAGAAAATTTTCACGATATTAAAGGAAAACGTAAAGTGATTAGTGGTGACGAACTCGCTATGAAGGATAAAGGGAATGGGAAAAGAAAGAATAGACATTTCAAGAAGAGAGGCATAACCGCTAAGTGTGAAACCTGTAACGAAAGTCACATAGGAGTATTGTCGCGCCCCATTTTTTAATAATAAAATAGTATAATAAGTGAGTGAGGTATGGTTTGAAAAATAGTGATGTGTGTGAAAATGAAAGGGAAAGGCCATGGGACTTTTGAAATGCGACGTTTTGGCCAAAAATAGTAATCTAAAAAGGTTTTAGTAAAATGTAGGAGTCGCCACTTGGTATTGAGTTAGGGTGTACCAAGTCACCCAAAAAATATGGATTTAAATGTAAAACCTTTTTAGATTGACTCCAAAATCTACGATAAATCAGAGAAAAATGGTTCGGGGGTCACAGTTGAAGAGAGGGAAGGCAAAGACAATGTCTAAGGCACCCTCTCAACCTAGCCTAAGCTAGTTACATGATTTAGTCATGATTTTCCTAATTTCTAACCAAAAGATGTATCGTATTTGGATGTAACTAATATGAATACAATCTTAAACCTAATGAGGAATCGAAAGGGACCAATATCTCTTAGAGGCTCGATCGGACTAGATCACATGAGTTGTGATAGCCAAGGATAAGCCCTCCAAGAGGTCACGAGTAATGCTAATGACGAAAAAATGAATGAAATGAATGTATGCAATGTGAAAACCTGAGCTTGTGTGAAGTGAAAAAAAGTAATAATAAAAATAATAGTGTGTAAGTGGGAGTGTGCAAATGGGGGTGCAAGGTGAGATATGTAAAGTGATAGTGTGAAGTGATAGAATTCCAAAAGAAATTGGCTGGTTACTGGGAAGGACGATGGAAACAAGAATATGTGGAGAAAATTGAGTTGCTACACAAGAATGTGGAATTGGAAAAGGGATACTGTGACGCCCCGAAAAAAAAATGAGTTTGAAAACCCGGAAATTTTCTAATTTTCTAGTGTTTATTTTATTTAATCGCCCGCCTTTTCTACATTTTCTTTATTAGAAAAATTCCCCAGATAAAGTTTATGAGCAAAGATAGTTTGAAAATGATTTTTCTAGTATCGGTTAGTTTTTGAGAAATTAAAAGCGTATTTTGAACGTGGGACCCGCAAGTACGGTAAATGCATTATATTTTTGACAACTTGTTAGAATTTTGTATTAAGTGATATTATTTTACAATGTGTTAAGATATTTGTATTGGAGAGACAAAAAGATAAGATTAAAACCCTAAAGGACCATTTGTCACAAAACCATTGGACCTTGACTTTGACTTGGACTTGTCTTAACCTTTACTAAACCAAATTTTGACCCAATTTCTTTCCATTTTATTGTCTTGGCCGACTCTCTCTCTCTCCAAGAAAAGAAAAGAAAGCTCTCAACTTGTTTCTTCAATTTCTTGCTCAAATCTAGCAAATCAACCGTTTAAACTTCCAATTTCTCCATAAAAACCCTTAGTTTAGTGGTTGTGAGGTTGGTTGTGAAGTGGTTTGGAAGAAAATGGTGCTAAGTTGCTTCCTTTCTTGAGGTTTCAAGGTGAGTGACTTATGAATTCCTTCTTTGGTCTTGCTAATGTCAAATTAATGGTTTGTATTGGTTAAAGATGTGATTTTATGGAGGATTAGCACTTGAATGCATGAAATTCCAGATTAGGGTTTTGAATTTCCCCAATTCTGCCTGGCACTGTTCATCATAGTTAGAGGCCGAATTGGCCTTAGCACAAAACATGAAAGTTGTATAGAATGATGTTTTATAGTTGCCTGCAAAATTTCAGCTCAATCCGAGTTCGGTAGCCTGTGAAAGGACCAAAATACCCCTGCTGCCCTGTTTCTGTCCGAACCTGGAAATCAGCTTTGGTAATTGGTTAGTTTGACTGGGAATACTACTGATTTGGTTGTTGATGTCTTCTTACGAATTCTAGCCTTGTATCTTAGCTTTTAAATGGCTTTGGAATTACTTGATTTGGAGTTGTGTGTGCTGAGTTATGACTGAATGAATCAGAACTGCCACAGTGAGCTTCGAACTAGAAAATCTGGGGTTGTTTTGGTAAATATAACCTAGTTAGGGTGAGAACTGGACTGAGTGGTCTTCATGAAAGTTGTATGGAATGATAATTTAGAGGTGCCTGCAAAAGTTCAGGTCATTTGGAGTGGTGTAGAGTGAGATATGTCGATTTTACTGTTGCTGTTCTGGGTTGATCAGAATGCGAAAACTGCACTTGTAATTGGCCATTTTGACTGGAATTGCTTTGGATTTGGATGTTGGTGTCTTCTTATGAAATGTAGCTTGAGGTCTTAGCTACCGCATGCCTTTGGAATCAATGCATTTGGACCTGTATAGATTGAGTTGGACTAATTACAGCATGGTGTGATTTGTAAACCTGCAATTACGGTTCTGGGTTGGTATTCTGCATTTTTGACCTGTTTTCACTCAAAACTGGGTTGAGTGACCTTCTGTAATGTTGTAGCCCTATCTCCTAGCTTCGAAACGGTGTATCTTGCACCTTCATCCGACAATCGTAGCGCCTTTGGTACCATTACCGCAAAATGACGTCAAAACTATTTTTCTGGTTTTGAGCTTAACCTTCATTTCCGGACTTTTTCCTAGCTTGACTTGTACTAGTACTACTTGGAGCTTGTTGAATAGCTATTGGATGAACTTGTTGTTGTGTGTGTACCTTTGGGACTGGCTGAAGAAATAATGAAGCCATGATGGCTGGGAAAGTAAGCAAATTCAGGGGAAGTGCTGTCCGAAGTTTTAAAGGACTTGTTTGCATTGAGTTTGTGATCTAAGACTTGGATTTGAGCAAGGCAATGTTATATGATGGATGATTTCTGAGCCATGGAGGTGAGTGACCTCAAACTACTTCTAAAGTTATTTATGAACCGTTTCTTACATTATATACTTTTGAACTGTTTCCAAAGTTACTTTTGAAATGTTTTCTTGCATATCATGCGTGCTGGCATGTGAGTGTGCCTTGTTTGCTATATTTCTTGACTTCATGACTTGTATTTTGGTTGAACGTGTTAAGCGCTTGTAATGATTTCCAAAACGAGTTTTCGAGGCGAGTGTGTACTTTATCGCACTCGACCTCGATAAATGTGAAATTTTCGATTGAAATGTTACTTGCGCATGAATGTAAGCCTTTTGGGCTGAACTGGCCATTGCCCCTTGTTACCGGTCGTCTTGAGCCAGAAGCGGACTCGGTCAGGCGATTAGGAACTTGGGTGAACGTTTGGTATACTCGAGTATTACCTATGTAGGTTGGTGGAGCCTGGCCAAAAGCCAGGGACGGGGTGAATGAAATGAAATGAATGACCAAATGAGCGAGGAAATGTCAGGAGAATGAATGTATCCTTTCATGAATGTTACTATCGCTTTCCATTGTAAATGTTTCTTGAATTATTGCTAATCCATATTTACTGTTTTGCAAATGTTGTAGTGGTTTCCGGATTTATCATTTGATTTACGACATCATTGCTATATGACATCATTGAAATGAACTATTGTGAAACCGATTTGATTAATGATTTTCTGGTTACTCGCTGAGCTTTTAGCTCACCCCAAAAACTATTTTATTCCCCTCCACAGGGCTCGTGGCGAAAGAAGGACTTGTTGTGCTTATACACGTGAATGGATGGCCTAAACTTTGTACAATTTTGGATTTGGAATTATTTTATGTATATTTGGGATTAGTTTCCGCTGCATTTGAGACGTGTAATTATTGGAGACGGATGTGTATTTGTGGACCATTTGATGTATCTTTGAGGTTTATTCTTGTAATTCATTTGAGGATTGTAGTGAACGACTGAGTCCCGGCGAGAGCCGGGCAGGCGGCCCGCCGAACCCTCTGGTTCGCCTTAGGGGAGGTGGGGTCGTCACAGATACAAAGGGATCTCGGAGGAGGTGCGGAATAAGTTTGAATTGGTGCATTCGCCTAGTCGGATAACATCTCAAGACATTCTTAATAATCAAGTTAAAAGCGGTGAAGAAAATTTTCACGATATTAAAGGGAAACGTAAAGTGATTAGTGGTGATGAACTCGCTATGAAGGATAAAGGGAATAGGAAAAGAAAGAATAGACATTTCAAGAAGAGAGGCATAACCGCTAAGTGTGAGGTATGGTTTGAAAAATAGTGATGTGTGTGAAAATGAAAGGGAAAGGCCATGGGACTTTTGAAATGCGACGTTTTGGCCAAAAATAGTAATCTAAAAAGGTTTTAGTAAAATGTAGGAGTCGCCACTTGGTATTGTGTTAGGGTGTACCAAGTAACCCAAAAAATATGAATTTAAATGTAAAACCTTTTTAGATTGACTCCAAGATCTACGATAAATCAGAGAAAAATGGTTCGGGGGTCACAGTTGAAGAGAAGGAAGGCAAAGACAATGTCTAAGGCACCCTCTCAACCTAGCCTAAGCTAGTTACATGATTTAGTCATGATTTTCCTAATTTCTAACCAAAAGATGTATCGTATTTGGATGTAACTAATATGAATGCAATCTTAAACCTAATGAGGAATCGAAAGGGACCAATATCTCTTTGAGGCTCGATCGGACTAGATCACATGAGTTGTGATAGCCAAGGATAAGCCCTCCAAGAGGTCACGAGTAATGCTAATGACGAAAAAATGAATGAAATGAATGTATGCAATGTGAAAACATGAGCTAGTGTGAAGTGAAAAAAAGTAATAATAAAAATAATAGTGTGTAAGTGGGAGTGTGCAAATGGGGGTGCCAGGTGAGATATGTAAAGTGATAGTGTGAAGTGCATGTGTGCTCAGTGGTAGTATGTAAAGTGCAAGTGGCAGAGTGAAAATGTGCAAAATAAGAGTTGTGTGAAGTGAAAATGTGGAAAAAGGGATAGAATATGAAGTAAGAGTGCAAAGTGATAGTGGATAAATGAAATGCATGAACCCTAGAGGAATGCAAGCAAGACGGGTACAGGGAGACCCTAAATCGTGACTTTTGCTTTTCCTTTTGGTTAGAAAAAGAATGAGCGTGCTAAGGCTATGTGTAGCCAAACTCGTTCATCCCCCTTACCAAAAGAGTGACTCCCTAACCTAATCAGGCAAATGACCCTAATGACTAGAGTGAAATGCAAAAATCCTAAAGATCATACTTTGAATGTGGGAAAAGGGTAAAGGATCATGCAAAAAACGTAAAAAAAAATACTAAGAAAAAATGCATGAAAATGTAGTGAGGGCATGCGAGTGTGTACTAGCGAGGGACGGCCCTATTGGGTCTAGCATTGGACTAGCCCTTCACTAATGCTCTCTCTCACAAGCATTGGACTTGTGAGTGATCGAGGGGACGACCATGACTAGCATTGGACTAGCCACGGTAACGTGCATTCCATCCACATAATCAGATATAATACTAAAGCGAATAGACATGCAAAGCACATAGTTTCACATAGCACGTAGCACATAAGCATGCTTATATAGATGCAGAAGCCTAGGGAAAGCAATTAAACACATAGGCATATAGGCACACACACACATAGCACACAAGCCTTATCTATTACAAAAGGGGAGGCCCTACTACAATCTAAAAGGGGAATATTAAAATAAATACCTAACTATTACAAATTTAGCATTCAAGTGCCTTTCAAATGACTTGCTTAATTAAAGAAAGCGATATAAAGAAAGCAAAACAAGCAATTAAACCATCCATAAGAATGAAAAGCGAATTAAAGCATGCATATTCACGCAAAACATATAGGAGCACGTAGGAAAAATAAAATCAAGGAGATAGAGGTTACCTCCCTTGAATTTGAAGCTCTAATGAAGTGGAATTACTTATTTATCCTCCAAAATAAAATAAAAAAAAGATCAGGGCACCAATTTATTGGAGAAAATTAAAGAAATATGCAAACACAAACTCACTTGGTCATAAAGCCCTTAAAATTATGAATTAAGCGCAATTTGAACAAAGCATGGTGGTTAATTGAAGCAAACATGCAATGAAGTTGCCAAAATTAAAGCTGCCAAGGACTAACTTGCAAATATCAGAAAGTTTTTAGGGTCTAATCACAATTTTCAGAACTTTGGGGCAAAAATTGAAGGAAAGATAAAGCTCAAGGACCAATTTGCAAATTGTAACAGGGACCCAATTGAAAGCCTTTATAAAAGTCTTGGGGTCAAAATTATGAAGTCCCAAAATCTTCGTCATTGCCCAACGGTCTGGAATTACAAAACAAAACGAAAATGGAGGGACTGGAACTGCGAATTTTAACCCAACGGTCTTCTTCTCCAATAGAAGATACATCAAATCCACCATTTCTGTTTTTCTTACAAGCAGAGCAATACCGGAACCAGTTTTAATTATAACCCTTCCCAATCAACATGAAAATCACCCAAGCTTCCTCTCATATCATTTCAATTTGAATTCATTCAACCGGAACATACGAAACGGAAAAAAAATTGAAATACAGCAAATGCATCACAATTTCTCAAATATGAGGAAAGCGAATTGGTCGACTTAGCCGGTCTCTTTACATGAAAAATTGCAAACAAAATATCTTTCAACAATAATTTTCAACCAAGCATTTCATCGAACAGATTGGGGGTGTTAGAAGAGACATTTGCCCTAAAATGAGGACGAAATCCGAATGGATTGCTTGCTTTGATCAACGTATGATGTGCAAAAGAGCCTACTCTTGAAAGGATTGCAATGCCTCGACTAATTTATTTAGTGAACCTTAGACTTAAACCCTAAAAGGGAATAAGCAGGTCAAGAGGATAGGATGAAATTGATGATTTATCCAAAGTTGACTAGATTACCTTAAAAAGGGTAAAATGGTCAAATGTATTTAATGAAATTTGATTATTTATTCAAAATCGACTAAATTGTCCGAAAATGAATGAATGATTTATTCAAAAATGATTCTAAGAGGGAATGGATTGACCAATTAAATTGAATGAATTGGATGGTATATTGTGATACATCAATCTATGAGCTTTCTAAAATCAAGATTTGGCCTCAATATATTATCGTCTCAACGATGAGGAATTATTTATGAATTTCTTCAAGTTAATGTCCTTTAAGCAAGGGAGTTTTACCAAATATGTAAAAATGGCCAAAAGATGATTGTTAGATGCCCATATCCTAATGTGCCCAAAGTTATTGTGTTATCAGGGAAAAATCGGATCCTACCTTACCTCGTGCACTACCCCTTTGGATGATACAAAATGTAAACGTGCAAGTCTCATTGGACTACTTGTCCGAGACATAAGGTAGTTTATTCCTATCGTGGGATCCCCTAAATGGCATTCCCTTCTACGGTTTATGCATGATGCCATTTTATCAAAGCGAGTAAATATGCAGTACACAAATGAAACGTGACCTAAAGGAACCCCTTTTTGTATGCCGGGATGAGCCTAAAGTGAAATGTATTCATGCTGCAAATGCGAAGCATTGAATTTAAACGTGTCACATCAAATGTGGGATCCACTAGTGCGAAAAGTTCGGAAAAATTCGGCCAACTAGGTTAAGTTTTGAATACTGGAATTAAATTACCGGGTGTTATGAGATATTTAGAGGTTGCCAAGTGGATAGGTGTGAGAGAGACAAAAGTTAGGCAAACCATTAAAGCAAGTGACATGTGTCACTTAGAGATTAAATTCTACTTTTGACTTACTATTCATGCTTTTACCATTTTACCAAAATAACTCAAAAATTTGACCCAAAAATTCCCACAAATATCAAGCTCATAGCCGGCCCTCATTAGAGAGAAAAGAAAAGAAAAGCTCTTCCAAAATTTGATCCAAACTTGCTCAATCTTCCACTCCTACCGTTTAATTTTGGTTTTGCTCCACAAAACTCCTCCACTTGGTGATTTTAAAGTGATTGGTGAAGTTGTTTGAAAAGCTAAGGTGACCAATAGCTCTCTCTCTCTTGTTTTAAAGGTAAGTTGTGAAGAACCACCCTCCCCCTTTAATTGATGCTTAAATCATGCTTAGTGGTTGTATGAGATGCAAATTTATGGGTTATTTCTTGATTTGTGGTTGAAATGATGAAGTTTTATTATTTTTGGGGATTTTTCTGTTTTAATATAAGCATGATTGTGTGGCTATCTATGATGATTTCAAATGGTCTATATTGACTCTAGGAGGTGGGAAAAGTGATTAATTGCAACCAATTTCTGTTTTGGAAGAAAATTGAAAAAACCTAGGGTTCTTAAGGGAGCATTCTGTCCGAATTTTTAGGTCCTAGATAGAGGCCGAATTGGCCTTAGCTAAAAACATGAAAGTTGTAGGGAATGACATTTTAAAGGTACCTACAAAATTTCAGGTCAATCGGAGTAGTGTGGAATGAGAAAAGGCGAAATTACTATTGCTGTTCTGGTTTTACCCGAATGTAAGAATTGCGCCTGTAATTGGTTGTTTTGGTCAGGATTGCTTCCGAATTGGTTGTTGAGGTCTTCTGATGAAATGTAACCCTGTTTCTTAGATTTCAGATGGTTTTGGAATTTATGGATTTGGACTTGGATAGCCTGATTTATGATGTTTCCGCTAGAATGCATTTTGTGAATCTGTTTTTCCGGTTGTGGTGTAGTTTCTTGCATGTTTGACCTAGTTACCCTCGAAACTGGACTGAGTGGCCTTCTTCAATATTGTACCCTCTTATGTCCTGAATATATCTACAAAATTTCCGGTCAAACGGATCTGTGTAGCTCAAGTTATAACCAAAACACTCGTACCTGTTTTGTACCCTGAAATTGTGTACGTTTTGAATTTCAGCCTCTGACCGTGCATTTTTCGGTTTTGATCCTGTACGATCTGGGTATCGACTCCTTCATAAGAAATGTAGATCTTGGTTTTAGCTTCGAAACGGTATAAAGTGCATCGAATTCCGAGTTCCGTAGCTTCCGTTATGACCAAAACAAGATTGATCGTCAGAACTGCCTTTGATCTGGACAGTTCTGACGGGTACTTTGGCACTCAATTTTCGTTCTGTTCTGAATGGATTCAGGCCTTGACCAAAACATCAAAGTTTTAACCTTATGTCCCAGCTTTCAAATGCCTTTGGAATTTTCTGATTTTGATTTGTGAGCTGGGAGTTATGGTCCATCAAACATACCCTATTCGTCACTCTAAAGTGCGAATTTCTTGAGCGATTTTCCATATTTTCGACCTATTTCTGTTCAGATCCGGACTTAGGTGTCTTCATGAAAATAGTAGCCCTTCCTCTTAGCTTCGCAACGGTACCTCATGTACCTTGATCCGACATTCCTAGGCTAACTTTTGATCAAAACGGTTTGAGAAGGCAGATTTGACCATTTCCGTTTGCCGTTCCGCGCGGGCGCGTGCACCCGTTTTGCCGTTTCCGCACTTGCATGTGCCGATTTTGCCGTTTTGCTTGTTTTAAGTATGTTAGTAGCCGTTTGTGATATATTGTGACACAATCTTCAATTTCAGACGTTGGTGAGCTAGGTGGAGCCGGTGGGGCCTACTAGCTACTCCTCGCGGCACGAATTTCGTACTTTTGCTCTTTTGTTCGTTGTGTAAGTATTCAGGCCGCTCTTATGTGTTAGTTGCTTATGTGTTTTGATATGTATGAAAAGGGTACCTAGGCGACGGTGTACTTTATTGCACTCGACCTAAACCCTAATTTACGCACACATTTGTATATGGCATATGTATATGAATCATTTTGGAACTAAACCCCTTGATCTTGTGGCTCGGGGTGACTTTTGAATAATTTTGTGAAGTTTGTGAGTTTGGGGTTGATCTTCCGACCGAGATGGACTATTCGAGCCGGTCAGGGCTTGGTCGAAGCCAGTCCAACTTAGTCTGAGGTCACCAAGTTTGTGAATCCGGTTCACCGAGAATGTGGACCAAGTTTGTGACCCGAGCTTGTGATTCAAGCTCAAGTTTGTGATTTCGTTCGCCCGGGCAAGTTTGTGAGGTGACTGGCCAGTGAGGGTGATAAGGTGTTCGGTGGGTGTACAAGTGAAGTTTCTACGGACCTTATTTATGGTCGACGGAGTGTCGACAGGAGATCACGCATGGCAAATGACTTGGCTTTGGAGCCACCTGTATCCTTATTATGTGATGTTACTTTTCTGCTTTTGCTTTACTCTTACTGTGCAATTGTTGTTACGTGAGATTTACGCTTTTGCCCCTGTTTACTTACTAAGCATATAGCTTACCCCTTTCCTTTTGTTTTCCTTAGCAGGGGCCGACGCGGGGACTTTTGACACATACACTAGTATAGTTAGGTTTGATTGTAACAGTCGGACAGTTAGGAGGTTTGTTTTTGTTTTGGTGGTTTGTATAAGAACCCTCCATAGGGTCTACCTTCTGCTGGTTGTTATTCTAATGTATTTGAGTGGTTTGACTCGATACTTTTGAAGATGTAAATAGAACTCTTTTGGCATTAGATATCTTGTGAATAGTATGCTTGTAGGTTTATTTAATTTTATTGTTTTAAAATTTTGAGTCCCGGCGAGAGCTGGGCAGGCGGCCCGCCGAACCCTTTGGTTCGCCTTAGGGGGAGGTGGGGCCGTCACAGTTGGTATCAGAGCCTGCTTCGCGTGGTCTCTGCGCGGAGTGAGCTTGGGCTGAGTGGTGAATGGGTATGAAGGATTAAGTGCTCGTTCGAGCATAAGCTATGAACCCTGAAGTGTTATAGGTCTTCAATCTTTCTTATGGTATCTAAGGACCATAGATAGGTATGTCGGGCAGGAATTTCGATTTGTAGATGGTTTACTCTGGGGACTGGCCAGCTCGAGATGTGAACTATCTTATTTCGGATTCTCGTGCCCGAGTACTCCAGAATTGAGGCGATGCAAGCTACTAGGTATTTGAGCCTTGTATTTTGGAAACGAGCTTTGTATTTTGGAAACATGAACAGGCTTTGTCTGACCAGAATGAGCACAAGAGATTAATGGACATCTAGTTTGGATAGTAAGTGACGTGAGAGACCAGATGGGCTGATACTGGGACGACTTCACCTTTTCCTTTTGGTTCGTCCGTATATTACGACTACCTAACGTTAGTATATGTGCTCGTATATGTGCTTGTGTACATGGTTATCTGTCCAACTTGATATGTATTTGTGTACTTGCTTATCCGTCTTTTAATATGGCGTGTTATGTGCTATATTTTACTTGTGTAATTGGTATGATAGATTTTGTTCTTTTAGTCAATTTATTGCATTCATGCATGAAAGTACCCTTTTGGAAAGAAAAGAGAGAAGGGGGAAAAAAAAAAGAGGGGACGTAATCGCGGACATGGTCAAAGCAGTGAAACAAAACGAGACCAAGAGTCAAGAGAAGAAAGGGAGGAAACAACAGCTGAACCAAACATGGACCAAGAGTGCCACTTGTGTTCAAGACTTTATTATGACCCATTGTTTTGCCGACAGGCTACCATCTGAGGTCCAGCAATTCTGTGAGATGGCACGTTGGGTTGAGATGTATAAGGAAATCGCGGTTCTTCGAAACGAAATAGAAGTCCAAAAGAAACTTGTTGCATACTGGGAAGGGCGATGGAAGCACGAGTATTCAGAGAAAATTGAGCTCTTGCACAAGAACTTAGAGCTAAAAAGGAAATACGAAGGGATTTTCGAGGAGGCCCTTGAAAAGGCCCAACGAATCGAGAAGGCAAAGGCGCTGGTGAAAGCTTCCCAAATACGGAAAAAGGGTGCAGTGGGTAGCGTGAGTGAGGAACCTAGCGAAGCAATGGCACCTTCTAAAGTACGGAAAGTGAACCAGTTATTCCGGCCGCCAAGGACATTGGGGGCGGTAAATGAAAGATTTATCAAAGGAAGCCAAACCGGACAGGGGGAGACTTCTCCGGAAAGCAAAAAGATGGCTTCCCACTTGACTTGTGACTATTGCGGGAAGGCCAATCACACCGAGAACAATTGTTGGAGAAAGGGGAGGAGATGTCTGCGCTGTGGGAGTGCCGAGCATCGAATTGCCCATTGTCCGATTAAAGTGCGTAAAAAGAAAGGAACCCAACAACCAACCAAGACCGACCCTGGACCGTCAAGTGGAGAAGGGACTGGAATGAAGAACCTTGTTTCTTCTGACTCTGAAGACGGAGAAGGTACAGGTCATTGGTTACTTTAAATTTGGAAGGTAAAATTTCGAGGGCGAAATTCTTTTAAGGGGAAGAGAGTGTGAGAACCCGTAATTTGCATTTTCTAGGTTTTCGCATTTTTCATGGCTTGTTTTCTGCATTTTCGTGATTAGGAAAAAATTCTAGATATTGTTAAGGAGCAGATATAGTTTTTAGATGATTTTTCTAGTATCGAATATGTTTTGAGAAATTAAGAGCGTATACTGGATGTGGGATCCACTAGTGCGAAAAGTTCGGAAAAA
This sequence comes from Coffea eugenioides, assembly GCF_003713205.1. Classification (NCBI taxonomy): domain Eukaryota; kingdom Viridiplantae; phylum Streptophyta; class Magnoliopsida; order Gentianales; family Rubiaceae; genus Coffea; species Coffea eugenioides. The sequence continues at coordinate 25,632,258 of NC_040035.1, forward strand.
TTCGGCCAACTAGGTTAAGTTTTGAATACTGGAATTAAATTACCGGGTGTTATGAGATATTTAGAGGTTGCCAAGTGGATAGGTGTGAGAGAGACAAAAGTTAGGCAAACCATTAAAGCAAGTGACATGTGTCACTTAGAGATTAAATTCTACTTTTGACTTACTATTCATGCTTTTACCATTTTACCAAAATAACTCAAAAATTTGACCCAAAAATTCCCACAAATATCAAGCTCATAGCCGGCCCTCATTAGAGAGAAAAGAAAAGAAAAGCTCTTCCAAAATTTGATCCAAACTTGCTCAATCTTCCACTCCTACCGTTTAATTTTGGTTTTGCTCCACAAAACTCCTCCACTTGGTGATTTTAAAGTGATTGGTGAAGTTGTTTGAAAAGCTAAGGTGACCAATAGCTCTCTCTCTCTTGTTTTAAAGGTAAGTTGTGAAGAACCACCCTCCTCCTTTAATTGATGCTTAAATCATGCTTAGTGGTTGTATGAGATGCAAATTTATGGGTTATTTCTTGATTTGTGGTTGAAATGATGAAGTTTTATTATTTTTGGGGATTTTTCTGTTTTAATATAAGCATGATTGTGTGGCTATCTATGATGATTGGAAATGGTCTATATTGACTCTAGGAGGTGGGAAAAGTGATTAATTGAAACGAATTTCTGTTTTGGAAGAAAATTGAAAAAACCTAGGGTTCTTAAGGGAGCATTCTGTCCGAATTTTTAGGTCCTAGATAGAGGCCGAATTGGCCTTATCTAAAAACATGAAAGTTGTAGGGAATGACATTTTAAAGGTACCTACAAAATTTCAGGTCAATCGGAGTAGTGTGGAATGAGAAAAGTCGAAATTACTATTGCTGTTCTGGTTTTACCCGAATGTAAGAATTGCGCCTGTAATTGGTTGTTTTGGTCAGGATTGCTTCCGAATTGGTTGTTGAGGTCTTCTGATGAAATGTAACCCTGTTTCTTAGATTTCAGATGGTTTTGGAATTTCTGGATTTGGACTTGGATAACCTGATTTATGATGTTTCCGCTAGAATGCGTTTTGTGAATCTGTTTTTCCGGTTGTGGTGTAGTTTCTTGCATGTTTGACCTAGTTACCCTCGAAACTGGACTGAGTGGCCTTCTTCAATATTGTAGCCTCTTATGTCCTGAATATATCTACAAAATTTCCGGTCAAACGGATCTGTGTAGCTCGAGTTATAACCAAAACACTCGTACCTGTTTTGTACCCTGAAATTGTGTACGTTTTGAATTTCAGCCTCTGACCGTGCATTTTTCGGTTTTGATCCTGTACGATCTGGGTATCAACTCCTTCATAATAAATGTAGATCTTGGTTTTAGCTTCGAAACGGTATAAAGTGCGTCGAATTCCGAGTTCCGTAGCTTCCGTTATGACCAAAACAAGATTGATCGTCAGAACTGCCTTTGATCTGGACAGTTCTGACGGGTACTTTGGCACTCAATTTTCGTTCTGTTCTGAATGGATTCAGGTCTTGACCAAAACATCAAAGTTTTAACCTTATGTCTCAGCTTTCAAATGCCTTTGGAATTTTCTGATTTCGATTTGTGAGCTGGGAGTTATGGTCCAGCCAACATACCCTATTCGTCACTCTAAAGTGCGAATTTCTTGAGCGATTTTCCATACTTTCGACCTATTTCTGTTCAGATCCGGACTTAGGTGTCTTCATGAAAATAGTAACCCTTCCTCTTAGCTTCGCAACGGTACCTCATGTACCTTGATCCGACATTTCTAGGCTAACTTTTGATCAAAACGGTTTGAGAAGGCAGATTTGACCATTTCCGTTTGCCGTTCCGCGCGGGCGCGTGCACCCGTTTTTCCGTTTCCGCACTTGCATGTGCCGATTTTGTCGTTTTCTTGTTTTAAGTATGTTAGTAGCCGTTTGTGATATATTGTGACACAATCTTCAATTTCAGACGTTGGTGAGTTAGGTGGAGCCGGTGGGGCCTACTAGCTACTCCTCGCGGCACGAATTTCGTACTTTTGTTCTTTTGTTCGTTGTGTAAGTATTCAGGCCGCTCTTATGTGTTAGTTGCTTATGTGTTTTGATATGTATGAAAAGGGTACCTAGGCGAGGGTGTACTTTATTGCACTCGACCTAAACCCTAATTTACGCACACATTTGTATATGGCATATGTATATGAATCATTTTGGAACTAAACCCCTTGAGCTTGTGGCTCGGGGTGACTTTTGAATAATTTTGTGAAGTTTGTGAGTTTGGGGTTGATCTTCCGACCGAGATGGACTATTCGAGCCGGTCAGGGCTTGGTCGAAGCCAGTCCAACTTAGTCTGAGGTCACCAAGTTTGTGAATCCGGTTCACCGAGAATGTGGACCAAGTTTGTGACCCGAGCTTGTGATTCAAGCTCAAGTTTGTGATTTCGTTCGCCCGGGCAAGTTTGTGAGGTGACTGGCCAGTGAGGGTGATAAGGTGTTCGGTGGGTGTACAAGTGAAGTTTCTACGGACCTTATTTATGGTCGACGGAGTGTCGACAGGAGATCACGCATGGCAAATGACTTGGCTTTGGAGCCACCTGTATCCTTATTATGTGATGTTACTTTTCTGCTTTTGCTTTACTCTTACTGTGCAATTGTTGTTACGTGAGATTTACGCTTTTGCCCCTGTTTACTTACTAAGCATATAACTTACCCCTTTCCTTTTGTTTTCCTTAGCAGGGGCCGACGCGGGGACTTTTGACACATACACTAGTATAGTTAGGTTTGATTGTAACAGTCGGACAGTTAGGAGGTTTGTTTTTGTTTTGGTGGTTTGTATAAGAACCCTCCATAGGGTCTACCTTCTGCTGGTTGTTATTCTAATGTATTTGAGTGGTTTGACTCGATACTTTTGAAGATATAAATAGAACTCTTTTTGCATTAGATATCTTGTGAATAGTATGCTTGTAGGTTTATTTAATTTTATTGTTTTAAAATTTTGAGTCCCGGCGAGAGCTGGGCAGGCGGCCCGCCGAACCCTTTGGTTCGCCTTAGGGGGAGGTGGGGCCGTCACAGTTGGTATCAGAGCCTGCTTCGCGTGGTCTCTGCGCGGAGTGAGCTTGGGCTGAGTGGTGAATGGGTATGAAGGATTAAGTGCTCGTTCGAGCATAAGCTATGAACCCTGAAGTGTTATAGGTCTTCAATCTTTCTTGTGGTATCTAAGGACCATAGATAGGTATGTCGGGCAGGAATTTCGATTTGTAGATGGTTTACTCTGGGGACTGACCAGCTCGAGATGTGAACTATCTTATTTCGGATTCTCGTGCCCGAGTACTCCAGAATTGAGGCGATGCAAGCTACTAGGTATTTGAGCCTTGTATTTTGGAAACGAGCTTTGTATTTTGGAAACATGAACAGGCTTTGTCTGACCAGAATGAGCACAAGAGATTAATGGACATCTAGTTTGGATAGTAAGTGACGTGAGAGACCAGATGGGCTAATACTGGGACGACTTCACCTTTTCCTTTTGGTTCGTCCGTATATTACGACTACCTAACGTTAGTATATGTGCTTGTGTACATGGTTATCTGTCCAACTTGATATGTATTTGTGTACTTGCTTATCCGTCTTTTAATATGGCGTGTTATATGCGATATGTTACTTGCGTAATTGGTATGATAGATTTTGTTCTTTTAGTCAATTTATTGCATTCATGCATGAAAGTACCCTTTTGGAAAGAAAAGAGAGAAGGGGGAAAAAAAAAAGAGGGGACGTAATCGCGGACATGGTCAAAGCAGTGAAACAAAACGAGACCAAGAGTCAAGAGAAGAAAGGGAGGAAACAACAGCTGAACCAAACATGGACCAAGAGTGCCACTTGTGTTCAAGACTTTATTATGACCCATTGTTTTGCCGACAGACTACCATCTGAGGTCCAGCAATTCTGTGAGATGGCACGTTGGGTTGAGATGTATAAGGAAATCGCGGTTCTTCGAAACGAAATAGAAGTCCAAAAGAAACTTGTTGCATACTGGGAAGGGCGATGGAAGCACGAGTATTCAGAGAAAATTGAGCTCTTGCACAAGAACTTAGAGCTAAAAAGGAAATACGAAGGGATTTTCGAGGAGGCCCTTGAAAAGGCCCAACGAATCGAGAAGGCAAAGGCGCTGGTGAAAGCTTCCCAAATACGGAAAAAGGGTGCAGTGGGTAGCGTGAGTGAGGAACCTAGCGAAGCAATGGCACCTTCTAAAGTACGGAAAGTGAACCAGTTATTCTGGCCGCCAAGGACATTGGGGGCGGTAAATGAAAGATTTATCAAAGGAAGCCAAACCGGACAGGGGGAGACTTCTCCGGAAAGCAAAAAGATGGCTTCCCACTTGACTTGTGACTATTGCGGGAAGGCCAATCACACCGAGAATGATTGTTGGAGAAAGGGGAGGAGATGTCTGCGCTGTGGGAGTGCCGAGCATCGAATTGCTCATTGTCCGATTAAAGTGCGTAAAAAGAAAGGAACCCAACAACCAACCAAGACCGACCATGGACCGTCAAGTGGAGAAGGGACTGGAATGAAGAACCTTGTTTCTTCTGACTCTGAAGACGGAGAAGGTACAGGTCATTGGTTACTTTAAATTTGGAAGGTAAAATTTCGAGGGCGAAATTCTTTTAAGGGGAAGAGAGTGTGAGAACCCGTAATTTGCATTTTCTAGGTTTTCGCATTTTTCATGGCTTGTTTTCTGCATTTTCGTGATTAGGAAAAAATTCTAGATATTGTTAAGGAGCAGATATAGTTTTTAGATGATTTTTCTAGTATCGAATATGTTTTGAGAAATTAAGAGTGTATACTGGATGTGGGATCCACTAGTGCGAAAAGTTCGGAAAAATTCGGCCAACTAGGTTAAGTTTTGAATACTGGAATTAAATTACCGGGTGTTATGAGATATTTAGAGGTTGCCAAGTGGATAGGTGTGAGAGAGACAAAAGTTAGGCAAACCATTAAAGCAAGTGACATGTGTCACTTAGAGATTAAATTCTACTTTTGACTTACTATTCATGCTTTTACCATTTTACCAAAATAACTCAAAAATTTGACCCAAAAATTCCCACAAATATCAAGCTCATAGCCGGCCCTCATTAGAGAGAAAAGAAAAGAAAAGCTCTTCCAAAATTTGATCCAAACTTGCTCAATCTTCCACTCCTACCGTTTAATTTTGGTTTTGCTCCACAAAACTCCTCCACTTGGTGATTTTAAAGTGATTGGTGAAGTTGTTTGAAAAGCTAAGGTGACCAATAGCTCTCTCTCTCTTGTTTTAAAGGTAAGTTGTGAAGAACCACCCTCCCCCTTTAATTGATGCTTAAATCATGCTTAGTGGTTGTATGAGATGCAAATTTATGGGTTATTTCTTGATTTGTGGTTGAAATGATGAAGTTTTATTATTTTTGGGGATTTTTCTGTTTTAATATAAGCATGATTGTGTGGCTATCTATGATAATTGGAAATGGTCTATATTGACTCTAGGAGGTGGGAAAAGTGATTAATTGCAACTAATTTCTGTTTTGGAAGAAAATTGAAAAAACCTAGGGTTCTTAAGGGAGCATTCTGTCCGAATTTTTAGGTCCTAGATAGAGGCCGAATTGGCCTTATCTAAAAACATGAAAGTTGTAGGGAATGACATTTTAAAGGTACCTACAAAATTTCAGGTCAATCGGAGTAGTGTGGAATGAGTAAAGTCGAAATTACTATTGCTGTTCTGGTTTTACCCGAATGTAAGAATTGCGCCTGTAATTGGTTGTTTTGGTCAGGATTGCTTCCGAATTGGTTGTTGAGGTCTTCTGATGAAATGTAACCCTGTTTCTTAGATTTCAGATGGTTTTGGAATTTCTGGATTTGGACTTGGATAACCTGATTTATGATGTTTCCGCTAGAATGCGTTTTGTGAATCTGTTTTTCCGGTTGAGGTGTAGTTTCTTGCATGTTTGACCTAGTTACCCTCAAAACTGGACTGAGTGGCCTTCTTCAATATTGTAGCCTCTTATGTCCTGAATATATCTACAAAATTTCCGGTCAAACGGATCTGTGTAGCTCGAGTTATAACCAAAACACTCGTACCTGTTTTGTACCCTGAAATTGTGTACGTTTTGAATTTCAGCCTCTGACCGTGCATTTTTCGGTTTTGATCCTGTACGATCTGGGTATCGACTCCTTCATAATAAATGTAGATCTTGGTTTTAGCTTCGAAACGGTATAAAGTGCGTCGAATTCCGAGTTCCGTAGCTTCCGTTATGACCAAAACAAGATTGATCGTCAGAACTGCCTTTGATCTGGACAGTTCTGACGGGTACTTTGGCACTCAATTTTCGTTCTGTTCTGAATGGATTCAGGTCTTGACCAAAACATCAAAGTTTTAGCCTTATGTCTCAGCTTTCAAATGCCTTTGGAATTTTCTGATTTCGATTTGTGAGTTGGGAGTTATGGTCCAGCCAACATACCCTATTCGTCACTCTAAAGTGCGAATTTCTTGAGCGATTTTCCATACTTTCGACCTATTTCTGTTCAGATCCGGAATTAGGTGTCTTCATGAAAATAGTAACCCTTCCTCTTAGCTTCGCAACGGTACCTCATGTACCTTGATCCGACATTCCTAGGCTAACTTTTGATCAAAACGGTTGGAGAAGGCAGATTTGACCATTTCCGTTTACCGTTCCGCGCGGGCGCGTGCACCCGTTTTTCGTTTCCGCACTTGCATGTGCCGATTTTGTCGTTTTCTTGTTTTAAGTATGTTAGTAGCCATTTGTGATATATTGTGACACAATCTTCAATTTCAGACGTTGGTGAGTTAGGTGGAGCCGGTGGGGCCTACTAGCTACTCCTCGCGGCACGAATTTCGTACTTTTGCTCTTTTGTTCGTTGTGTAAGTATTCAGGCCGCTCTTATGTGTTAGTTGCTTATGTGTTTTGATATGTATGAAAAGGGTACCTAGGCGAGGGTGTACTTTATTGCACTCGACCTAAACCCTAATTTACGCACACATTTGTATATGGCATATGTATATGAATAATTTTGGAACTAAACCCCTTGAGCTTGTGGCTCGGGGTGACTTTTGAATAATTTTGTGAAGTTTGTGAGTTTGGGGTTGATTTTCCGACCGAGATGGACTATTCGAGCCGGTCAGGGCTTGGTCGAAGCCAGTCCAACTTAGTCTGAGGTCACCAAGTTTGTGAATCCGGTTCACCGAGAATGTGGACCAAGTTTGTGACCCGAGCTTGTGATTCAAGCTCAAGTTTGTGATTTCGTTCGCCCGGGCAAGTTTGTGAGGTGACTGGCCAGTGAGGGTGATAAGGTGTTCGGTGGGTGTACAAGTGAAGTTTCTACGGACCTTATTTATGGTCGACGGAGTGTCGACAGGAGATCACGCATGGCAAATGACTTGGCTTTGGAGCCACCTGTATCCTTATTATGTGATGTTACTTTTCTGCTTTTGCTTTACTCTTACTGTGCAATTGTTGTTACGTGAGATTTACGCTTTTGCCCCTGTTTACTTACTAAGCATATAACTTACCCCTTTCCTTTTGTTTTCCTTAGCAGGGGCCGACGCGGGGACTTTTGACACATACACTAGTATAGTTAGGTTTGATTGTAACAGTCGGACAGTTAGGAGGTTTGTTTTTGTTTTAGTGGTTTGTATAAGAACCCTCCATAGGGTCTACCTTCTGCTGGTTGTTATTCTAATGTATTTGAGTGGTTTGACTCGATACTTTTGAAGATGTAAATAGAACTCTTTTGGCGTTAGATATCTTGTGAATAGTATGCTTGTAGGTTTATTTAATTTTATTGTTTTAAAATTTTGAGTCCCGGCGAGAGCTGGGCAGGCGGCCCGCCGAACCCTTTGGTTCGCCTTAGGGGGAGGTAGGGCCGTCACAAATGCAAAGCGCGGAATCACATAAATAAACCATCCATCCATCCAAACAATTGTACGCCAATAGTGAGGGAGTGAGTTGATACGCGCGAAATGCAAAAATCCTAAAAAGGAAAAATGCAACCCTAAACATCCAAATGCAATACATGAAAAGGGTAGAAAAGGATAAGAATAACTAAATCAAGTGCTCGGACCCACTTAGGAAGTCCCCAGTAGAGTCGCCAAGCTGTCGCGCCCCATTTTTTAATAATAAAATAGTATAATAAGTGAGTGAGGTATGGTTTGAAAAATAGTGATGTGTGTGAAAATGAAAGGGAAAGGCCATGGGACTTTTGAAATGCGACGTTTTGGTCAAAAATAGTAATCTAAAAAGGTTTTAGTAAAATGTAGGAGTCGCCATTTGGTATTGAGTTAGAGTGTACCAAGTCACCCAAAAAATGTGGATTTAAATGTAAAACCTTTTTAGATTGACTCCAAAATCTACGATAAATCAGAGAAAAATGGTTCGGGGGTCACAGTTGAAGAGAGGAAAGGCAAAGAAAATGTCTAAGGCACCTTCTCAACCTAGCCTAAGCTAGTTGCATGATTTAGTCATGATTTTCCTAATTTCTAACCAAAAGATGTATCGTATTTGGATGTAACTAATATGAATGCAATCTTAAACCTAATGAGGAATCGAAAGGGACCAATATCTCTTTGAGGCTCGATCGGACTAGATCACATGAGTTGTGATAGCCAAGGATAAGCCCTCCAAGAGGTCACGAGTAATGCTAATGACGAAAAAATGAATGAAATGAATGTATGCAATGTGAAAACATGAGTTTGTGTGAAGTGAAAAAAAGTAATAATAAAAATAATAGTGTGTAAGTGGGAGTGTGCAAATGGGGGTGCAAGGTGAGATATGTAAAGTGATAGTGTGAAGTGCATGTGTGCTCAGTGGTAGTATGTAAAGTGCAAGTGGCAGAGTGAAAATGTGCAAAATAAGAGTTGTGTGAAGTGAAAATGTGGAAAAAGGGATAGAATATGAAGTAAGAGTGCAAAGTGATAGTGGATAAATAAAATGCATGAACCCTAGAGGAATGCAAGCAAGACGGGTACGGGGAGACCCTAAATCGTGACTTTTGCTTTTCCTTTTGGTTAGAAAAAGAATGAGCGTGCTAAGGCTATGTGTAGCCAAACTCGTTCATCCCCCTTACCAAAAGAGTGACTCCCTAACCTAATCAGACAAATGACCCTAATGACTAGAGTGAAATGCAAAAATCCTAAAGATCATACTTTGAATGTGGGAAAAGGGTAAAGGATCATGCAAAAAACGTAAAAAAAATGCTAAGAAAAAATGCATGAAAATGTAGTGAGGGCATGCGAGTGTGTACTAGCGAGGGACGGCCCTATTGGGTCTAGCATTGGACTAGCCCTTCACTAACGCTCTCTCACAAGCATTGGACTTGTGAGTGATCGAGGGGACGACCATGACTTGCTTTGGACTAACCACGGTAACGTGCATTCCATCCACATAATCATATATAATACTAAAGCGAATAGACATGCAAAGCACATAGTCTCACATAGCACGTAGCACATAAGCATGCTTATCTAAATGCAGAAGTCTAGGGAAGCAATTAAACACATAGGCATATAGGCACACACACACATAGCACACAAGCCCTATCTATTACAAAAGGGGAGGCCCTACTACAATCTAAAAGGGGAATATTAAAATAAATACCTAACTATTACAAATTTGGCATTCAAGTGCCTTTCAAATGACTTGCTTAATTAAAGAAAGCGATATAAAGAAAGCGAAACAAGCAATTAAATCATCCATAAGAATGAAAAGCGAATTAAATCATGCATATTCACGCAAAACATATAGGAGCACGTAGGAAAAATAAAATCAAGGAGATAGAGGTTACCTCCCTTGAATTTAAAGCTCTAATGAAGTGGAATTACTTATTTATCCTCCAAAATAAAATAAAAAGATCAGGGCACCAATTTATTGGAGAAAATTAAAGAAAATATGCAAACACAAACTCACTTGGTCATAAAGCCCTTAAAATTATGAATTAAGCGCAATTTGAACAAAGCATGGTGATTAATTGAAGCAAACACGCATTGAAGTTGCCAAAATTAAAGCTGCCAAGGACTAACTTGCAAATATCAGAAAGTTTTTAGGGTCTAATCACAATTTTCAGAACTTTGGGGCAAAAATTGAAGGAAAGATAAAGCTCAAGGACCAATTTGCAAATTGTAATAGGGACCCAATTGAAAGCCTTTATAAAAGTATTGGGGTCAAAATTATGAAGTCCCAAAATCTTCGTCATTGCCCAACGGTCTGGAATTACAAAACAAAACGAAAATGGAGGGACTGGAACTGCGAATTTTAACCCAACGGTCTTCTTCTCCAATAGAAGATACATCAAATCCACCATTTCTATTTTTCTTACAAGCAGAGCAATATCGGAACCAGTTTTAATTATAACCCTTCCCAATCAACATGAAAATCACCCAAGCTTCCTCTCATATCATTGCAATTCGAATTCATTCAACCGGAACATACGAAACGGAAAAAAAAAATGAAATATAGCAAATGCATCACAATTTCTCAAATGTGAGGAAAGCGAATTGGTCGACTTAGCCGGTCTCTTTACACGAAAAATTGCAAACAAAATATCTTTCAACAATAATTTTCAACCAAGCATTTCATCGAACAGATTGGGGGTGTTAGAAATTTCATCAATCCTTTGCTCCATTTATACTACAATCGGCCCCAAAATTGTTTCAGAAAACAAAGATTCAGTCCAATCAACCCCATTAAACATATACGGCCAAACAGTCATGAATAACCACTGGAGAATTGCAAGAAAACAAAGCCACGGCAGACATGCTCTGAAAATTTCCAAAAACCTATGCTTTGAAGAGAAAAACGGGGATGCAAATAAAAGGGACAACTTACGGTGATCCGCAGGCGGCGGTGCTGGATTCGGACGAGGTGGTGGCGGCAATGACGAAATCTGACTTCGTTTGAGAGCTTTCATTCAGTGTTGCAGAGAACGGCGGCGACCAAGGCGAGACCGACCAAGGCCGTGACAGTGGTAGCCACTCCGGCCTCAGAAGCTGTTGTGGACTTCCAGAATCTACAGTCGTGCCCTTCGTCTCCTCCACCTCCACCGCTATCACATATTTCCTTGCCCTCTGTTTTTCTTTTGCTCTGTTTTTCTCTACCAATTTTCTGGGGATGACTGGACAAGTTGCATGCACTCTAGAATCTAGGGCGTTTGGCTGGAGGGTTGATGGAAGACCAAACTGGAAGAGCCCAGCAATCGATGAGGCGTCGGAGGAAGCTAAGAATGGGTCCATGCTTCTTGTAGTGGAGGCTTTTGTTCTTGGGCAGGCGGTTGACCACTTGTTGGTCACGCTGGAGAAAAAGGATTGAGGCTGCCTGATGGCCGCGATGGAGGCCGTGCGCGGTGGTGGCGATGGCAGATACCTGTGATGACCCCACCTCCCCCTAAGGCGTACCAGAGGGTTCGGCGGACCGCCTGCCCAGCTCTCACCAGGACTCACTCACTCGAATCACGTGCACACATCCATGAACCATAAATAACATCCACAATTCAAACTTATAATTTATATTGATAGAAATCAGGGTACAAAGTCTCAATATACCCAAACTAGTTCAAAGTATATACACTCCCATAACAAAACATTCTATTCGAGGAATAACGCGAGTACAAGTCAAAAGTCAAAATAACTCGACTACGCTAGTCTTTACACGTCTCACGCGCCCCTCGTACCCCTGTAAGGAAAACAAAACTAATAGGGTGAGCTAAAGCTCAGTGATGTTCAAAATATCAAATTGTCCAGCAAACAAGATAATAACCATGTAATAGTGAAATAGCGAGCAAACAAATTCAAGTAAAGAGATAAAACTTCAAGTAGTCAAGATTGTGTGGATCATGTTCACAAGTAAGGATACAGTTTCTCATGTCTCGACTCCATCCCAACTTGATCGAATAGTAGTTGACACTCCGTCAACTTTCAAGTAATAACTAGTCCAGAAAGAAAACTCCACTTCTCGCCAGTCTCCGTCCACCAATCAACCCCCTTCTCCGGGCCCGCACGCCACACGAAACACGGGTGGTAATACTCGAGTATACCGGATTGCCGAGGAGATAACACTCCACTCGACCTTACTAGTGACCCAGGGTTTGTTATCTAATCGACCAGGCCCTTGCCGGCTCGACTCGATTAACTAGCCACAGGGTTTCTGGAATTCCAGGCATAAAATAATTCATGTGCATGTAGAGCAAGTCAAGTAAAGTCGATAAACAAGAACAAATTTGGATAGGGCAAGTGCGATAAAGTACACCCTTGCTCTATCAAATCATATATATATCACGTATTCACGTTGATCAAAGATAAATGGCAAATATCGAGTTCAATCAGATATTTGGAAGCACTCACCAAAATAGTGCCTCTAGTGCTCGTGTCTGGGTGGTACTCCGGGTTTGGAGTCCAAATCTGCGATAAAACTTAACTTGAGAACTTTTGAAAATCAACTAAGGTTCGAAACTTAAGCGTTTCGTTCAATAAGAATCAAGAAAGTGAAATTCACTTGAAAGATAGCTGTGAAATAGTTGCTCGCTTTTCAAACTGAAAAATTTGATAACATGTTTGCTTGGAGATGACTTTTGAGTCAAAAGTGCAAGTAAAACGGTTTCATAGTGATTCATATCGTTTTCCCTAAGAGTACGAGTTCGGCCAAGTCCTAAACATATAACCCTCGATAGTTCAAGTGATAATCACTTTTAACCTTTACTCAAGTTGCAAGTATAGTTTTCTAGTCCTCGAGCGTAAATTTGGGCAGCATGCCCTTTGTGTTTACCTAATTTTCCAGCCATTCAGGCTTCATTATTTTTCCTCAGCCAATCCCAAAGTCATATATATCATAAATGCAAGTCAATATGTGAGGACCCGTACTTTTCTTAATTGCACGTTTTCTGCATTTTCTTTATTAGAAAATTTTTCTAGATCAATTTTATGAGTAAATATAGTTTTTAAATGATTTTTCTAGTATCGGTTAGTTTTTGAGAAATTAAGAGTGTATACCGGATGTGGGACCCACTAGGGCGAAAAGTTCGGAAAAATTCGACCAATTAGGTTAAGTTCCGGATACTGGGTGAAATTTATCGGGTGTTAAGAGATAAGTAGAGGATGAGATGTGATTGATGTGAGAGGAAACAAAAGGATAGAAATGCATTTAATGGAGTGACAAGTGTCACACTTCCATTGGTTGAAGCCTAAGACAACTATTCACCTTTTTGACCTTTCTTTACCATTTGATTAAATATCTCAAAATTGACCAAATATTCACTCTTTCTTTCTCCATGTTGGCCGGCCATCTTGAGCTTAAGAGGGAAGAAAACTCTTCAAACTTTTAGCTACCATCTAGTGCAAATCATCCAAACCAATTGCTGAAATTTGTTTCTACTCCATAAAATCCCTCCATTTGGTGCTAGTAAGTGATTTTGTGAAAGTGTTCAAGGAAGCTAAGGTTTCCTTCAACTCCTTCTCTCTTGTTTACTAGGTAAGTGGTGATTGAACTTCCTCCTACACTTAATGAAGCTTAAGATGTGCTTAGTGGTAGCTAACGTGCTGAAATTTGTGGTTTATTTCTTGGTTTGAGATGAATTGGTGAAGTTTTTATTTTATTGATGAATTTTCTGGTTTAATATGATCATGATGTTGTGGTTATCTATGATGGTTGGTAATGCAGGCTAATGACTCTAGTAGGTGTATATGATAGATAATTGCAACCAATTTTGGATTTGGAAGGAAATGTGAAAAGTTAGGGTTTCATATCCCCTTTTCTGTCCGGTTTTGTATCATATGGTTACAGGCCGAATTGGCCTTGTCTTAAAACATTAAAGTTGTAGGTATTGATGTGTTTGAAGTGCCTGTAAAATTTCAGGTCATTTGGAGTAGTGTAGAGTGAGAAATGTCGATTTTACTGTTGCTGTTCTGGGTTCTTCAGGATGGCCGAACAGCGTTTGTAATTGGCTGTTTTGACTGGAATTACTTTGGATTTGGTGGTTGAGGTCTTCTGATGTAATGTAGCTTGATGTCCTAGCTACCATATGCCTTTGGAATTTCTTCATTTGGACCTGTTTAGACTGAGTTGTACTGATTACAGCATAGTGTAATTTGTAAACCTGCAATTACGGTTCTGGTTTGTTATTTGGCATATTTGGCTTAGTTGTGCTGGGATTTGGACTGAGTGACCTTCTACATTGTTGTATCCCTGGTTCTTAGCTTCGAAATGGTGGGTCTTACACCCTAATCCGATAATCGTAGCGCCAATGGTGCCAAAACCGCAAAATGGTGTCACAAACTGTTTTTATCCGGAAATGTTTCTAGCTTGATTTTTGTATTTATATGACTTTAAGCCTAGTGAACGGCTTTTGGACATGAGATTATTCTATATGAGATGTTGGGACTGTTTTCTGGAAAATAGGTAAACACAAGGGACATGCCGTCTGTTCATCTTCTTATAATGTAAGCAAGTTAAAGTGATTTTGCGAATGTATTTTGTGACGAATTGGACGTATTTACTGAAAATGTTACCGGCTCTTTCAAAAGGTGGCCGAGGGCTAAATTTCTATTTGAACCTGTATATTTCCGCTTGGCAAATAAAATGATCATTTTACCATTCTAAAAACCTAATACCTCTTTAGGTTGGTTTATGAACCCTAGTAATTCCCGTCCATGGATCCATATGCTCTATTGACACTTTAAAAGTCATTTTATACGTTTACTCGCGAGTAGTCGGGTAATTCTTGATTTCATCCAAATCATGCTAGATGGATTGTAATGTGTTCTTTGTTTACTTTAGGTTTCATTGGTGATTGAGAAGTGGACGTTATTTTGCGTGTATAGGTGAGTGTTCCCTGTTTGATATGTTTCCTGATTATATGGCTGGTATGAATGATTGATAACATGTTATATGCTTTCAATGATTGTTAAAATGAGTTTTCTAGGCAAGTGTGTACTTTATCGCACTCGGCCTAAACGATTGTGAAATTTTCAATGATTGAATGATTGAAATGTTATTTGTGCATGAATGTAAGCCTTTTGGCTGAACTGGCCATTGCCCCTTGTTACCGGTCGTCTCGAGCCAGAAGCGGACTCGGTCGGGCGATTAGGGACCTGGGTGAACGTTTTGGTATACTCGAGTATTACCTTGTAGGTTAGTGGAGGTTGGTGGAGCCTGGTGAATGATTGAATGAACGAATGAATGAATGACGGTTTTACTTATATACAAATACATTTTCAAATGATTGAAGGTATAAGGGAACGAAAGGAGAATGAATGAACGAATGGCTCTTTGTGAGCACGTATCCTTTTAATGACGGTGTTTATCGCTTTCTTTTGTATTTAAATGATTGGTAACATGTAATGAATGCATTGAACTTCTTGTTTGCCTATGTGTTAGGAACCTCACTGAGCTTTCTAGCTCATCCCTTTAGTTTTGTTTTCCTTAACAGGGAAAGGCGTGCAAGGACGAGAGCCTGTATAGACTAGCTGGGTCTAGCCTTGGTTTTCTTTTGTCATGGTTTTCGCCCTAGTGCTTGGCACGGGCTGGTTGTATAGTGATTTGAGAACCTCTGTATATTTGACAGTTGTACTTCTTCTTGAGATATTATTGTATATACGTTTTGTTTTAAGTTGGATCGTGGTTAGATGTTCTTATGGTTGCTTGAAGTGATCGACTGAGTCCCGGCGAGAGCTGGGCAGGCAGTCCGCCGAACCCTTTGGTTCGCCTTAGGGGAAAGTGGGGCTGTTACACAATAGCCGTTCCATAGGCTCATAACATCATAAGAATAAGAATCAAAGTAATAACAAGTGCGGAAATACAATCTAGCAAAAGACAGATTTGACGTGTGGTTGCGGAAATAACACATCCGAGGCTACGCTTATCGGATTGAGGCGTAAATTATACCGTTTCGAAGCTAAGACACAGGGTTACAATGTTCATGAAGATCACTTAGTTCATTTTCCAATGCAACCTAGTCAAATCATCAATTTACAGAACCAAAATCTAACTAGTCGGCTATTTAACCGCTCTGTACTGGAATGGTCATATCTCAGGTTACCAAGGTCTGATTAAGGTGTTCTTAGAGGCTTTTAAAAGCTAAGTCAGAATACTAAAACTTTCATGTTTTGGAAAAATGCTAAATCAGTACGGATCCTAGTGAATAAACGTGATAAAATGGATAAACTGACCAAACGAACTACTGGGAAAAACCTTAAAATAGTGAGGGTATTTTGGTCTTTTTATGGGTTACGTTGCTCCGATTGAGCTGAAATTTTGTAGGAACCTATAAAATACAATTATCTACAAATTTTATGTTTTAGTCCAAGCCTAATTTTTCCTCTAACTATGAGTATTAAGATCGGACAGAATGTAATCCTGAAATTCCAGAAATCTGGAATTTTTGAATTCTCAAGTCAATCCTTCCATTTTCTTGCTTCCAATTCTACCAAAGCCCCTTATCTACTCTTATATACAACATATACTAAATATAAAACAAGGTTAGGCAGAAATTAATCAAACCCTAGCTTGCATATCTCATCCAAGAATCATCACAACAACTTGCTTATCTTGTAATCAAGCTAAAACATGATCTAAATAACATCTTAAATAAAAATTTAAAGGAGCAAGGATCATGATCAGAGTTTTACCTCAAGAACAAGGCTTGGAAGAGTGATACTCCACTTCCTTTGAAATTTCTTAGTTCCTCTAGCTTCCCCACTCACCAACTAACACTTTAATCGGTCTAGTTTCCTTTCTTTCTCACTTGGTTGATCAAACTCAAGATGAAATGGTTGTTTTTCTTGTTTTTCTTGCTCTCCCTTTTCTCTCTCTCTCTCGGCTGTGATGGTGCAGAAATGAAGAGCTTTGGAGTTGGTTTTAGGGATAAATATGATGTAAATTCATTAGTCAACCAACCAAGGAAAGACTACCACTTGTTGCTTCAAGATTGGTTCTTAATTTTTTTCCTTTTCCTTGTTGTTTTGGTCAAAAAATTCGGCCAGCTTGCTCAGCTTTATAGCTGATGTTTGGCTCTAATATTAAAGAGATTAAGTATATAAAAAATTATGGTCAAGCGGTGCGTTCAATCGGTAGTGCACGGTACCCGTCGGTTCGCACCGTTTTTCTTAAAAACACATGTACTAGGGTTTTTACTTCCTATTCACCAACTCTATATCATTGCTCCTAATCACATATTATTTCTCACTTAAAAGTCACTTTTAATCACCAAATTTGATCCTTGCTCAGTACTGAAAATTCATCCGGCGAAAAATCGCGAAAACCCTAATTTTGCTCCAATCTTGAAACCAAAAGTGAAACCCTACTTTCTAGGTTTATTTACACTTATTGTGGAATAATTGGGTAGTAGGGCTTTAATAAATAATAATTTCCAAATAAAAGGGCATTTTTGAGAAAAAATATGAGAAATTTGCGAGTCCTCACACTCTCTCCCCCTTAAAAGAATTTCGACCTCAAAATTCATACCTTTTGTCGTGAACAGGTCGGGATATTTCTCTTGCATGTCCTTTTCTAGCTCCCAAGTTGCTTCTTCCACTTCATGATGCTTCCATAGAACCTTTACTAAAGGAATCTACTTGTTTCTCAGGTCCTTCACCTTCCGATCTAATATTTGAATAGGTCATTCTTCATAGGTTAAGGACTCGTCAAGTTCAACATCTTCGGGTGGTAAAATGTGAGTCGGATCCGGATGGTATTTCTTAAGCAAAGAAACATGGAAAACGTCATGGATCCTAGACAAACTAGCTGGTAGCTCAAGTCGATAAGCCACATTTCCTATTCGTTGAAGTACATTGAAAGGTCCTATATATCGTGGTTGCAACTTTTTCCCTTTTCCTGCTCTAATCTTTCCCTTCAATGGGGTAATCCGAAGAAACACTTTATCCCCTATCTCAAACTCCAAATCCTTCCTCCGATGATCGGCATAACTTTTCTGTCGGCTTTGGGCTGTTTGAAGTCTCTGGCGGATCACCTTTACCTTTTCATAAGCTTCCTCAACCCATGGTATTGTAGCCGGATCTATAATTTTTCTTTCTCCTACTTCCTCCCAATGGATTGGAGATCGACATTTTCGTCCATACAATGCTTCATATGGGGCCATTTAAATAGAGGAGTGATAACTATTGTTATACGCGAACTCAACCAAGGTTAAATATTGGCTCCAACTTCCTCTAAAATCCACAATACAAGCTCTCAGCATATCCTCAAGAGTTTGGATGGTTCTCTCAGATTGTCCATCAGTCTGAGGATGATACGCTGTACTATAGCTCAACTTAGTCCCTAGAGCCTCTTGCAATTCCTGCCAAAATCGAGATACAAACCTGGGGTCTCTATCCGATACAATACTCACGGGTACCCCATGTAGGCTTAGGCAGACGGCGTGAAAGAGCTTGCGTTGGAAACGGGCCAGAGCAAAAATGGGAAATGGGGAGTTTTTTGAAGGAATCGTTTGGGGAAATTGGGGGGAATTTGAGGAGGGATGGTGGAGAGAGAGTGGTAGCAGCCGGTTGAGATGGTGGGAAATTTGGCAGTGGTGATTGGAAAATTTTCTTTCATCGGATGATTCAAGTTGAAGCCCCCATTTCCTTTGCTCTTCGTTTTTCCTTCTCTCTTTTTGTTTGCTGCGTCCTCAGATCAAAACCCTTTGCCGTCAGCCCCCTCTCTCATTTTTCCAGATTTTTTGCTCCCCCCGTCGCTCTCTCCATCTTTTCCTTTTTGTTCTTTTTTTTCCTCAGCCCCAGCCGCCGACCCCTTCTATCTTCTCTCCTTTTGATTTTTCTTTTATTTCCCAATTGATCCTAATACTACAAGTGTCTAGACACCTCCCCATCTAGGTAATGTGTTGTCCAAGACAAAAAGGGACACTTGTCCCAATGCATGCCTCCCACTTGCCATTTTTATTATTTTTTTCCTTTTTCTTTTCTCTTTTTTTTTTCCCTTTTCCTTTTTTTCCTTTTCCTTTTCTTTTTTTCTAAAATTTAGTGTAAAATGCTCTTAAATTGATTAAAATAAAATGAGAGACACGAAACATAAACAAAATAAAATAAAATAAAAACCTAAAATTGAATCAAATAAGTTTGAAAATCAAAATTTGGTGTCTACAGTTTGCCCCTCTTTGTCTGAGTTTTGGAAAAACTTGAGACAAAGAAATAGACACCAAATACTTACCTGTGTTATTCGGCTGTGAACGATTCGAACGACTGATGCTTTTGAAATGAGGACTGACCTCTTTAACAAAACTTTCAAAAATAGGACTGACCCAAACGAGAAATTTAAAACGGGATTGACCCGAACAAGAAATTTAAAACGGAACTGACCCAAACAGAAATTTAAACGGGATTGACCCGAACAGAAAATTAAAACGGGACTGACCCGAACAGAAAATTTAAACGGGACTGACCCGAATAGAAAATTTAAAATGGGACTGACCCGAACAGGAAATTTAAACGGTACTCGGACAGTGTTCTTCCAGCACTCGTGCCTGCTTAGGCTGAGGTAGCCTTGTCGGCGGGTTCATAGACAAGCGAAAGCCGTGACATGAGGGCGAAGGAAAGAAGCGGAAGAATAAAGAAAGTCGCTCGGGTGAGCGGGCACGACGGATTAAGAAGCAATATCAGATTTCTTGGGACTTCTTATCCGCATAGAATTAGTAGTATACCTTCATGAACCTGTAGGCTAAAGAACTTAAGGAAGAAAAGAAATGAATTGTGCTGTGTTGGCAGTTAAAACTTCTCCAGCAAATCGAACAGGAAATTTAAACGGGACTGACCCGAACAGGAAATTTAAACGGGACTGACTCGAACAGGAAATTTAAAACGGGACTGACCCGAATAGGAAATTTAAAACGGGACATTCTATTATACTTACCTAAAAATAGCCCAAAATTTGGCCCCAGTAGAGGTTAAGTTTTTGCATCTGAGCCAATAGTTGATTCTGCATTGCCATGTTGTTGCACCTTTTGATCAAACTTGCTTGCAGCATTTTTCAATCCGCCTTTGTTCACTGGAGAACTCTTTCCAGTACCGACTCCAGTGCAAGGTGTGATAGTTTTCATTCATGCATGAAATTTTTCAGGTATGCATTTTGCCATATTGTGAAGCTTGGAAAATTATCCAAAAATTTGTCCCAGTGTGATGTGTTGTCATTTTCACTTGAAACTTTCGTCGAAAATCGCGTAAACATGAGTCTTCATGTGACCTTTCCAAATCTTATCATCCGTGATGTCCATTTTTGTTCGACAAGCTGTTTTGACATCAAGCCACTTAGAGACTTTCGATTTCTGACATTCCATTGAGATAAACCTTTCTGTCTGGAATCAAGATAGCCAACTGTTCGTTGTTTCATCGTACTTTTCCAGGGATGAACAGATCCAAATGCTCTTTGATTTGGTCAGTGGGATGAATACCAGAGCCTGCCTTTATTTGGGTCAGTGGGATGAATCTCGAACCTGCCTTTGATCATGGAATTTAGCAAAACGATTGATCACTGAAAACTTCTCTAGATTTTGACATTCCATGACCAAGTCCAAAACTGATACTCTCTTGTCCAACTGCAAAAATTCATCTTCAAGCTTTCTTGCTCTTGCTGTGAAATCATCCATGACTTTCAACAGAAGCTGATCTTTAATGCTTCCTGATGTTATCACCTAATGCTAATCTGAGTAACCCACACTCTCATATTCTAAATTAGCATCCACAGACAGTATTGCTGCTGGTGGAAGGCGAAGTAATTTTTTGCATAAGCTGTGTTGTCAAGACAAGCCTTCTTTTGGTGTTAAACATCAGTGATCCATCATCAATCTCACATCATCTTCGACCTTGTCAACAAGTCGATTTGCTGCTTTAGCCCACCTAATCTCATGCATACTGATATTTTGAAGACCTTGGGAATCTTGTGACACTTCTTTGTGCCAGGGGTAAAGTTCATAAGTAGCACTCTCGCGCTTCTTCATCAATTTTCAGTTATAAACACCTGCACAGGGGGCTTACCAAAATACAACATGCAACTATTCCTCATGAAAAATAGTGTTATTGAAATCAAAAGTATATTACTTGACTCTTGGGCGAAATCCTCAAATGTGTTACAAAAATTTGCCCCAGTGTGGGCTTATTTCGCGAAATCTCACAAATAAAAATTTGCCCCAGTGTGGGCTCCTTTGATTGTAAAAATTTGTTCAGATGATTCCCCATTTATTTGAACAAAGAGAAATCACACTTTCCAAAATTTAGAGAATAATCATATATACAATGTGAAGAAATTTAAACGTCGAGCTTGAACTCATGCAGAAATTTCATGATGAATCCTTCAGAGTTCAGAGTAACACCAAATTCAAGAAGATTTCTTCCTCACTTTTAACATCGGTGCTTAGGGTAACGGGTCACCACTTCTTGTTGGTTCATCTTTCAGGACCAATCAAGTGGGCGTTATTTCTAATTTGGAAGTGGCTAAAGGAAATGGGAGGTCAAGATTTGTCTTATTTTTGTGCCCATTCGATATCACATCTTAGTGAAAGCAAATAGTTTGTCACCCTTATTTCTTAAGAAAACTTAGTTAACACATAAGCTTTGTAAGCTTGTAACAGAGGGGTAGAAACGATACCAAAAACATGCGAAAACAGGTTATAACCTTATGACCATGAGTGACAGGTAGATTTCTCAGGAGCGTAACCCTTGCTTTGAGTTGTCATGAGGGATAAGTCAGCGATGGACTTTATGAGCTTGTAATGCGGTTGGAAAATGATAGTTAAAGAAATAAGATTTTCAAGGACATTGCACTGAAGATCGCATTTTTCCAGAATTACCCCAATTTTGGACTCAAAGATCTCGACCTTTGTTTGACTTTTATAATCACTCAACAGGGACTTTCAGCATCGAATCTTTTTGCATTTCATTTGCATTTACTTTTCTTGCTTTGCTTTTTGCTTCTTTTTCTTTTTCTCGACCTGGTGGGTTTTCACATGGTGAGTAGTGTCAACCCCATACCCAAGCAATTCAGAAATACAGCTAAAATTTTTTGGCATCAGAAATTTTCTTGACAGGGTCATTGCAAAGAATAGAAGTCAGGACTTTCAGCTTTTGTAATGGGGTCTGGTGGGGTGTTTAGAAAAGTTAAGGCTTGAAGGCAGATTTCAAAAGTGGTTTAAATAATCTGAGATCGCATTGTTGCGCCAACCCTATTTTAGAGTTAAATCAAAATTTGCCCCAGTTCATTCTCCATTGAGGCTTTTCCTTTCATTTTCCTTCTTTTCTTTTCTTTTCTTTCTTCTCTTTTCTGGCCTTCGGTCGTTTCATTCACCGAGGGTTTCTTTTCTTTCATTTTCTTTTCTTTCGGTCTTCCTTCAAAAATTAAATTTGCCCCAGTTTGGGGTTTTTCTTTTCCTTCTTTTTCAAAACTCATTTTACCCCAATGTGGGGTTTGCAGTTCTCAGGGGTTGCCAAACGAAATAGTTTATTCTGAAAGTTCAAAAGGGATAACTAGGGATAAAATGTTTGATTGGAAAAGAAGACGGCCTGACTTTCGTTTCATTCCTCACATTGACCCTGAAAGGAAACTTTCATTAATGCGAAATTTCTTGCATGTATCTGAATTAATTAACTGAGGAAGACTCTTGCTCATCCATAAGTGGTTCGTCGGACAAAACTCTTCCTTTTTCTTTTCCGTCAAAATCGAAGCCCAGATAGTAATGGTAGAATCAAATTTTTCCCAATTTAATTTTAGCATTTATGCTTTTTCTTCCCCTTTTCCAAATTCTCCAATCTCCTTCCCCATTGTGGGGTGCGATCATAAGTGCCTTTGAAAAAAACCACCCATTTTATCTCAAATGAGGATGCAAGGGATAAGCAGTGTTTAGGTTGTAGAAACGATGGCCAAAGTATCATTCTTACGCCTCATGACAACCAAAGTAAACGAATTGCTCGTTGAGAATTCATTCCCTTTTGATATTTGAAAATTTTCCAATGTAGGGTAATGATCATTAAGCCTCTTATTTGAAATGAAATTATTCTTTTAAAGGCTCAAATGGGAGAGCAAATGATAAAATCTGTATAGATAAAGAAACGAATGCCCGAAGTGTCATTTCAAATTTTCAAAACAAACAAGAATAATGTACATTTTTGCTTTCACTTAGATGCGATTGAATCTGGTTAGACTAGTGAGCATTTTTTCGAGCAAAGATTGCCCCAATTTGCAATTTATCAATCAATGTGACTGATTTCTTTTCTTTTCTTCCCCCCCCTTTTTTTTGAGTTAATAGAAGTGGGCAAAATAAGAATTGTACAGTGAAGGGAAAAAAAAGGTATTGCATTGAATTTTTCGAGACAGACCAATCAGTTTGAGTGACCTCTTTTAAATCCGAGGATCACCAATCTAGTGTGAATTTTCAGGCAAGAGGTTGAAAAACCTCAATTTAGTCTTATTTCTCAAAATTCATCATGAAATCTCCAATTGGCAAAATAAAGAATGAAATATACATGAATATATACAAAACTACAATTGTCTAAATGAAAAACTTTATTGCTGAAAAATCTCTAAAGAGCTCCATATATACACTTTTGTCTCCTTTTCTTTTGGAACAATAATGTATTAACAAATCAAATAAACAGAATTTTTCTTTGACAAACAATTATGAAGTCTCTTAGATGCTTTAGTCTAGCGCTTCCAGATAGATCCTTCATGTTTTCATTGTAAGGTCCGCCCAAAAATCAAGTAATACTCAAAATCATCATCAGATGTAGAAAAAACAATTTTACCTTATTGAAACCTCTTTTAAAAATGCAGGGGAGGGGGAAAATAAAAGAAAAAATACCCAGAGTTAGTAAGCAAAATTATAAAATCGGTATGCGTGTCCTATGGGAGAGCCCTTTTGCGCCAAGGGTTGGCCTATCATGAAAATGCAATCCTCTAGGGTAGGCACTATACAATACCTGATGGATCCGATCAACTTATTGAGTGAAAAATAATTTGAAAAATTTGACCAATTGGAGTGAGAAGAGACATTTGCCCTAAAATGAGGATGAAATCCGAATGGATTGCTTGCTTTGATCAACGTATGATGTGCAAAAGAGCCTACTCTTGAAAGGATTGCAATCCCTCGACTAATTTATTTAGTGAACCTTAGACTTAAACCCTAAAAGGGAATAAGCAGGTCAAGAGGATAGGATGAAATTGATGATTTATTCAAAGTTGACTAGATTACCTTAAAAAGGGTAAAATGGTCAATGTATTGAATGAAATTTGATTATTTATTCAAAATCGACTAAATTGTCCGAAAATGAATGAATGATTTATTCAAAAATGATTCTAAGAGGGAATGGATTGACCAATTAAATTGAATGAATTGGATGGTATATTGTGATACATCAATCTATGAGCTTTCTAAAATCAAGATTTGGCCTCAATATATTATCGTCTCAACGATAAGGAATTATTTATGAATTTCTTCAAGTTAATGTCCTTTAAGCAAGGGAGTTTTACCAAATATGTAAAAATGGCCAAAAGATGATTGTTAGATGCCCATATCCTAATGTGCCCAAAGTTATTGTGTTATCAGGGAAAAATCGGATCCTACCTTACCTCGTGCACTACCCATTTGGATGATACAAAATGTAAACATGCAAGTCTCATTGGACTACTTGTCCGAGACATAAGGTAGTTTATTCCTATCGTGGGATCCCCTAAATGGCATTCCCTTCTACGGTTTATGCATGATGCCATTTTATCAAAGCGAGTAAATATGCAGTACACAAATGAAACATGACCTAAAGGAACCCCTTTTTGTATGTCGGGATGAGGCTAAAGTGAAATGTATTCATGCTGCAAATGCAAAGCATTGAATTTAAACGTGTCACATCAAATAGGGTAGGCTCCTAGAGAGTACCATGCCAGGACTCTTATTTTCTAGGGCTTATGAATGCAATGGAGGCAAAAATCAAGAAAAATTAGTTCAATCAGATAAGTACACATAACACATTGTAGCAAAGCAATACAAAGAAATAAAGCAATAAAAGGAAAAGAGGGGTTGGATCCCTCCCCTCGTGAATAGTGTCCCTAATAGGGTAAGGCAGACTCTACCCTAGGTAAACTATCATGGATGCATGAGGTATTGACTCACTAATGCATCTAGACTCAATAGGTTTCAGGTCCCCGAGCCTTCAGACCTAAAGGCGAAAGGTCATCACTCCCAGGGCCTTCGGTCGGTGGCTCGAGTGATCCCTTAGGCATCGCTATGGGCGCAGTGCAAACCATCCGCCTACCTAAGAAAATCAATCCTAATCCTACAGGGAGATGTGGGATAGCGCCCACAATAAAGAAAAAATAGGGTAAATAAAACTATGCATGCACGTATGAGGTGCTTTTCTTTTGAGGGGAGGGATCGAGAACCAACGCGAGACTCTAGGGTAATATCTCCCCACCCAAATACAATGCAAAGCGTGGAATCACATAAATAAACCATCCATCCATCCAAACAATTGTACGCCAATAGTGAGGGAGTGAGTTGATACGCGCGAAATGCAAAAATCCTAAAAAGGAAAAATGCAACCCTAAACATCCAAATACAATACATGAAAAGGGTAGAAAAGGATAAGAATAACTAAATCAAGTGCTCGGACCCACTTAGGAAGTCCCGGTGGAGTCGCCAAGCTGTCGCGCCCCATTTTTTAATAATAAAATAGTATAATAAGTGAGTGAGGTATGGTTTGAAAAATAGTGATGTGTGTGAAAATGAAAGGGAAAGGCCATGGGACTTTTGAAATGCGACGTTTTGGCCAAAAATAGTAATCTAAAAAGGTTTTAGTAAAATGTAGGAGTCGCCACTTGGTATTGAGTTAGAGTGTACCAAGTCACCCAAAAAATGTGGATTTAAATGTAAAACCTTTTTAGATTGACTCCAAAATCTACGATAAATCAGAGAAAAATGGTTCGGGGGTCACAGTTGAAGAGAGGAAAGGCAAAGACAATGTCTAAGGCACCCTCTCAACCTAGCCTAAGCTAGTTGCATGATTTAGTCATGATTTTCCTAATTTTTAACCAAAAGATGTATCGTATTTGGATGTAACTAATATGAATGCAATCTTAAACCTAATGAGGAATCGAAAGGGACCAATATCTCTTAGAGGCTCGATCGGACTAGATCACATGAGTTGTGATAGCCAAGGATAAGCCCTCCAAGAGGTCACGAGTAATGCTAATGACGAAAAAATGAATGAAATGAATGTATGCAATGTGAAAACATGAGTTTGTGTGAAGTGAAAAAAAGTAATAATAAAAATAATAGTGCGTAAGTGGGAGTGTGCAAATGGGGGTGCAAGGTGAGATATGTAAAGTGATAGTGTGAAGTGCATGTGTGCTCAGTGGTAGTATGTAAAGTGCAAGTGGCAGAGTGAAAATGTGCAAAATAAGAGTTGTGTGAAGTGAAAATGTGGAAAAAGGGATAGAATATGAAGTAAGAGTGCAAAGTGATAGTGGATAAATGAAATGCATGAACCCTAGAGGAATGCAAGCAAGACGGGTACGGAGAGACCCTAAATCGTGACTTTTGCTTTTCCTTTTGGTTAGAAAAAGAATGAGCGTGCTAAGGCTATGTGTAGCCAAACTCGTTCATCCCCCTTACCAAAAGAGTGAATCCCTAACCTAATCAGACAAATGACCCTAATGACTAGAGTGAAATGCAAAAATCCTAAAGATCATACTTTGAATGTGGGAAAAAGGTAAAGGATCATGCAAAAAACGTAAAAAAAATACTAAGAAAAAATGCATGAAAATGTAGTGAGGGCATGCGAGTGTGTACTAGCGAGGGACGGCCCTATTGGGTCTAGCATTGGACTAGCCCTTCACTAACGCTATCTCACAAGCATTGGACTTGTGAGTGATCGAGGGGACGACCATGACTTGCATTGGACTAACCACGGTAACGTGCATTCCATCCACATAATCAGATATAATACTAAAGCGAATAGACATGCAAAGCACATAGTCTCACATAGCACGTAGCACATAAGCATGCTTATCTAAATGCAGAAGTCTAGGGAAGCAATTAAACACATAGGCATATAGGCACACACACACATAGCACACAAGCCCTATCTATTACAAAAGGGGAGGCCCTACTATAATCTAAAAGGGGAATATTAAAATAAATACCTAACTATTACAAATTTGGCATTCAAGTGCCTTTCAAATGACTTGCTTAATTAAAGAAAGCGATATAAAGAAAGCGAAACAAGCAATTAAACCATCCATAAGAATGAAAAGCGAATTAAATCATGCATATTCACGCAAAACATATAGGAGCACGTAGGAAAAATAAAATCAAGGAGATAGAGGTTACCTCCCTTGAATTTAAAGCTCTAATGAAGTGGAATTACTTATTTATCCTTCAAAATAAAAAAAAAAAAGATCAGGGCACCAATTTATTGGAGAAAATTAAAGAAAATATGCAAACACAAACTCACTTGGTCATAAAGCCCTTAAAATTATGAATTAAGCGCAATTTGAACAAAGCATGGTGATTAATTGAAGCAAACACGCATTGAAGTTGCCAAAATTAAAGCTGCCAAGGACTAACTTGCAAATATCAGAAAGTTTTTAGGGTCTAATCACAATTTTCAGAACTTTGGGGCAAAAATTGAAGGAAAGATAAAGCTCAAGGACCAATTTGTAAATTGTAATAGGGACCCAATTGAAAGCCTTTATAAAAGTCTTGGGGTCAAAATTATGAAGTCCCAAAATCTTCATCATTGCCCAACGGTCTGGAATTACAAAACAAAACGAAAATGGAGGGACTGGAACTGCGAATTTTAACCCAACGGTCTTCTTCTCCAATAGAAGATACATCAAATCCACCATTTCTGTTTTTCTTACAAGCAGAGCAATACCGGAACCAGTTTTAATTATAACCCTTCCCAATCAACATGAAAATCACCCAAGCTTCCTCTCATATCATTTCAATTCGAATTCATTCAACCGGAACATACGAAACGGGAAAAAAAATGAAATATAGCAAATGCATCACAATTTCTCAAATGTGAGGAAAGCGAATTGGTCGACTTAGCCGGTCTCTTTACACGAAAAATTGCAAACAAAATATCTTTCAACAATAATTTTCAACCAAGCATTTCATCGAACAGATTGGGGGTGTTAGAAATTTCATCACTCCTTTGCTCCATTTATACTACAATCGGCCCCAAAATTGTTTCAGAAAACAAAGATTCAGTCCAATCAACCCCATTAAACATATACGGCCAAACAGTCATGAATAACCACTGGAGAATTGCAAGAAAACAAAGCCACGGCAGACATGCTCTGAAAATTTCCAAAAACCTATGCTTTGAAGAGAAAAACGGGGATGCAAATAAAAGGGACAACTTACGGTGATCCGCAGGCGGCGGTGCTGGATTCGGACGAGGTGGTGGCGGCAATGACGAAATCTGACTTCGTTTGAGAGCTTTCATTCAGTGTTGCAGAGAACGGCGGCGACCAAGGCGAGACCGGCCAAGGCCGTGACAGTGGTAGCCACTCCGGCCTCAGAAGCTGTTGTGGACTTCCAGAATCTACAGTCGTGCCCTTCGTCTCCTCCACCTCCACCGCTATCACATATTTCCTTGCCCTCTGTTTTTCTTTTGCTCTATTTTTCTCTACCAATTTTCTGGGGATGACTGGACAAGTTGCCTGCACTCTAGAATCTAGGGCGTTTGGCTGGAGGGTTGATGGAAGACCAAACTAGAAGAGCCCAGCAATCGATGAGGCGTCGGAGGAAGCTAAGAATGGGTCCATGCTTCTTGTAGTGGAGGCTTTTGTTCTTGGGCAGGCGGTTGACCACTTGTTGGTCACGCTGGAGAAAAAGGATTGAGGCTGCCTGATGGCCGCGATGGAGGCCGTGCGCGGTGGTGGCGATGGCAGATAGCAATAGCAGCGGATGCGGACTAGTGGTGGCTTGGGCAGACGGCGTGAAAGAGCTTGCGTTGGAAACGGGCCAGAGCAAAAATGGGAAATGAGGAATTTTTTGAAGGAATCGTTTGGGGAAATTGGGGGGAATTTGAGGAGGGATGGTGGAGAGAGAGTGGTAGCAGCCGGTTGAGATGGTGGGAAATTTGGCAGTGGTGATTGGAAAATATTTTTTCATCGGATGATTCAAGTTGAAGCCCCCATTTCCTTTGCTCTCCGTTTTTCCTTCTCTCTTTTTCTTTGCTGCGTCCTCAGATCAAAACCCTTTGCCGTCAACCCCCTCTCTTATTTTTACAGATTTTTTGCTCCCCCCGTGGCTCTCTCCATCTTTTCCTTTTTGTTCTTTTTTTTCCTCAGCCCCAGCCGCCGACCCCTTCTATCTTCTCTCCTTTTGATTTTTCTTTTATTTCCCAATTGATCCTAACACTACAAGTGTCTAGACACCTCCCCATCTAAGTAATGTGTTGTCCAAGACAAAAAGGGACACTTGTCCCAATGCATGCCTCCCACTTGCCATTTTTATTTTTCTTTTTTCCTTTTTCTTTTCTCTTTTTTTTTACCTTTTTTTCCTTTTCCTTTTCTTTTTTTTCTAAAATTTAGTGTAAAATGCTCTTAAATTGATTAAAATAAAATGAGAGACACGAAACATAAACAAAATAAAATAAAATAAAAACCTAAAATTGAATCAAATAAGTCTAAAAATAAAAATTTGGTGTCTACAAGTATGTTATTCAAAAACTGGTGCATGTTTCAAATGCGGCCAACTTGGACATCTAGTGAAGAATTGCTCAAAATAAATGAATTTTATGAGGGGTGAAACTGCTGTAATAGTTAAGTTAGCAATTAGTGAAGTTTTACTTGAAATAGTTGTATTTATTAAACTATGCATAGTGGAAGACTTATATATATGTTGGATCTCCATTAGGAACAATAAATGTGGTGCCTGATGTTTTGATTAGTGATATTACATATCTGTGTTTGGTTGCAATTAAACCCCTATATGTGATTCAATTTCTACACCTTGTTCTTGGATTTGAGCACGAATTCTTTATTTGTGGCTAATAATGAGGAAAGGGGTTCTAGGAGTTGAATTTGAGGCAACTTAGATGGGTGGAAATTTTGGAAGATTGTGACTGTGTGCTTAACTACCACCCTGGAAAGGAAATTTTGGACGAAATTATAAGGTTACATGGGATACCATTGAGTATAGTATCGGATCCGAACCCTATGTTGTGTCTCGATTTTGGCAAAAGATGCAAGAGAGCTTAAGAACTAAACTAAATTTTAGTACCACCAACCACCCACGGACCGATGGCAATCGGAAAGAACAATCCAAACCCTAGAAGACATGTTGAGATCTTGTATTGTAGATTCTGGAGAAATCATGGAATTGAGGAAGCGACTTGGGAAGTAGAAGAGGAGATCCGAAAGAAGTATCCAGAGTTATTTATAAATCGAGGTATGAATTTCGAAGACGAAATTCTTTTTAAGAGGGGAAGGATGTGAAGACCCAAAATTTATTTTTACTTACTTTTATTTTGTTTTGTTTTATTGGCTTATTTAATTATTTATTTATTCGTTTGCTCAAATTAAGTTATTTTATCCATTTTAATTACAATTACATTGTACATTATCCCAAATTATATTTTAGCACATTTGTTTTAAAAGTTAATTTTTCTGCAGCTTAACTAGTGAGAATTAGTGAATATACATTTTTCGAGACAAAAATTCGATCCGAGAGTGCAGTAGTTTTGGAGAATTAAGGATGATCAATACTAGACTAAGAAAAGTTAATTGAGCGATTAGAGGTGAGTGAGTTGAATTAAGCTCAATTAGGAGCACTAATGGCCTCCTATTCATTTGTTGACTTTTGGGTACCAAAGCACCTTTATGTCTTGTCTTTCTTTCACTCCATCACTTCACCAACAACCCACACAAACCCTCTCTTTTCCCTCCCCTCTTGGCTGGCCACTCTTTCTCATTTCCTCACCAAAATTTCAGCTAGCATTCCTTCCATTTTACTCCAAAAACTCACACCAATTTTGCTTGTTGTCTTGGAACATCACTCAAGCTTGAAAGGGGACTTGGAGGAGAAAGATACTTGGAGTCTTAGAGCTTGGTTTCCTTGTAGTCTTGCACCCTATACTTGGAAGAAATGTAAAACTCCTTAAGCTCTCATTTTTCCTCCTGATTTATGGTTAGTTTAGTTAGTTTTAACTAGTTAAACATTGGGTTGTTGATGGGTTCTAAGAACCTTGACACTAGGTAGAGGACTTGAGGTGGTTTCTTAGGTAGTGTCTTTGAGGAATTGCTTGTTTAGTTACTGTTTTGATGAGTTATAGTGTGACGGCCCCACCTCCCCCTGGGCGTACCCTAGGATTTAGCGGACCGCCTGCCCAACTCTCGCCAGGACTCACTCACTCGTATCACGTGCATACAACCGTCGACAATAAATAACATCGCAATTCACACTTACAATTTACATCGATGCATATTCAAAATACAAAGCCTCTATATATCCAAACTGATTCAAAGTGTATACAATCCAAGTACAATCATCCAAATCAAGGGATAGCGCGAGTACAAGTCAAAAGTCAAAAACAACTAGGCTACGCTAGTCTTTACATGTCTCACGCCTCGCTCGTACCCCTGTAAGGAAAACAAATGGCGTGGAATGAGCTAAAAGCCCAGTGAGGTTCCAAATAGCAAATTGACCATTATTTATAAGTACAAGTTTTCGATATAGCAAAGTAACGAGCATGAAGAGTTCATAAAAGTGAGCAATAACACGTCAAGTAGCAATCTTAAAATGAGCGAGTATAAAAGTTTTTAGAAGAAACAATAATCCAATAAACAATAATCATTCCAAAGCATAAGGATACGGATGGTTCTCAGGAGCCAAATTCCCCTTTGCATCACCAGAGCTTGATCAAGTAAAAGTTGACACTCCGTCAACCTTCAAGTAAGTAACCAATCCAATAGAGCACCACTTACACTACTCTCCGTCCACCATTCACACCCCCTATTGGGCCCAAAATCCTCAATAAATATTGGTGGTAATACTCGAGTATACCGATTAGTCGAGGAGATATCACTCCACTCGACAAAACGAAAGACCCATGGTTCGTTACCCAATCGACCAAACCCTTGCCGGCGACTCGATTAACTAGCCAATGGGGTTTGGGGTCCCCAAAAGTCGATGAGGTAACACTCCAATCGACTGAATTAAAATAAAAGTATGGAGACGGGAATGAGAGGCACCTCCCACTCGGCTAGAGTATGGTACATACTGCCGCTCCACACTTACAAATCAAGTACAAGTATATCAAGTTAATTGCAACAATAAACAAGTAGATATCATATTAGGGCAAGTGCGATAAAGTACACCCTTTCCCGATCAACAAATCTCGTATCATGTATTTTCATGGATCAAGTATTAAAACAAGTGTCAAGTTCAACCAGATATTTGGAAGCACTCACCAAAAGTCTAGTGCCTCTCAAAAACACGTTCAGGTCCAACTCCTTGGTTGGAGTCCAAATCTGCGATAAAATATCATTTACGAATGTAAAATTTTCTAGCGTTCGAAACATAGGAGTTTCGCTTCAAGAAAATCAAGTAAATGCAACTCATTTGAGTAGTATTCAAGACACTTATCAAATTCTAAGAAATTCATGCTCGCTCTTAAGACTTTGAAACTTGGAAACAATTATACTTTGAAATACCATTTGGGTCGACGAAATGGAGAAAAGTATATCTATTAGTCATAAATTTTATTTTTTCAAGGGTATAAGGTAGGCCAAGTTCTAACTTATATACCTCGATAAAAGAAGGTGCAATATCCTAGATGGTGCAAGTGGTATTCGCTCTCAAACCTTACTCAAGTCGCAAGCATATCTACCTAGTTCTCGAGCGTAAATTTGGGCAGCACGCCCTTTGTATTTACCTATTTTCCAGCCATTTATGGCTTCGTTCTTTTCCTCAATCAAACCCAAGTTACACAAAACATAATTTCATTTCATTAGCTGTCCAATAGGCTCAAGGTCATACAAGTACAAAATCAAGCTAAGAACATGTGCGGAAATGAAGTTTAAGTTAGGAAACAAAAGGCAGATTTGATGTTGTTTTACGTAACAGACACAATCGGAGCTAAGCTTATCGGATTGGGGTGAAATTTAACCGTTTCGAAGCTAAGACAGAGGGCTATAACTTTGATGAAGACTACTTAGTCCAGTTCTCATCCTAACTAGGTCAAAGTTACCAAAACAACCCCAGATTTTCCAGTTCGAAGCTCACTGTGAAATTCAACTAGCAGTCCTGATTCATTCAATCATATCTCAGCACACACAACTCTGATTCAGGTAATTCCAAATCAGTAGTATTCCCGGTCAAACTAACCAATTAAAGAAGCTGATTATCAGTTTCGGACAGAAACAGGGCAGTAGGGGTATTTCGGTCTTTTCACAGGCTATGGAGGTCGGATTGGGTTGAAATTTTGTAGGCAACCATAAAATATCATTCTATACAACTTTCATGTTTTGGGCTAAGGCTGGTTCGGTCTCTAACATACTCAAACAGAAACAGGCAGAACTGAACCATAAGAAACCGATATTCTGGAAATTTGCTCCATTCAAGGTATAACTCTCATTTTAAGCTTGAAACCAGCACTACAACCTCATATACAAGCTTATATACATCATATACCATCCATACAGCAAGTATAAGAAGAAAATCATTCAAACCCAAAGCTGAAATTTTACACTACAAAGCTGGAATTGACCAAATCTACTACTAAACCATGAGATCTACCCAACAAACCATAACTTTCACTTGTAAACCATTAAGTAGTACAACCATGAACTAATACCTTCCTTACCTAGGATTGGAGAAGCACAACAGCCTCTAGGAAGCTTGAACCACCAAAACTCTCCACTCCAAGATGGCAATCCACCTTCCTAAGCAACTTCCATGGATTATTTGGTGAATCTATCGGTTAGTTTGCAAGATTGAGCAAGAAATCAAGATGGAATGAAGTGTTTCTTTCTCTCCTTTTCTCTCCTTTTCTCTCCTCACTCTCACGGCCAAATGTGCAGAAATGAAGAAGAAATGCAGCCCAAGGAAAGATAAGAAAGCAAGAAAAAGGCTTGGTCAAAGTTTAACACATGTCACAATTTGATTGGTGGTCAAAATTTTCTTTTCTCTCTCTTGTTTTTTGTCCAAATTTTCGGATGCTTTATCAGATATTTTGGGGCTGATTTGACTCAATTAATAGCAAGGGTATTAAGGTAATAAAGTGGTGTTCACGTGGTGCACTCACTCGGTAACAAACGGTGCACGTCGGTTCTACCCGTTTTTCCTTAACTCGCACGTACTAGGATTTTTACTTATAATTCACTAAATTATTATTCTCACTTCTAATCTCATATTATTTCTCATCTAAAACTCACTCTTAATTACTAAATTTAGTACACAAACCTCCACACTTAATCACATTATCAAAATACGTGAAAACTCTAATTTACCCGAACTATAAAACTAAAGGTAAAACTCTTAATTCTATTCTTTATTCTAACCCTTGAGGATGTAAATAAGTAGTATAGCTATAATAAGGTAATGTATTTCAAATAAAAGGGAATTTTAAGAAAAATGTGATGAATTTTACAATTTCATAGAATAAAATTAGGGTTTTGAGTCAAATCTGAGGGATTTAATCACAACCTGTTAGTCACAAGTAAACTAGGATTTTAAAGTACAAGTAGGGTTTCTAGTCTTTAAAATAAAACAATGTTTTAAAACAAAAATAAAATAAAGAAACTGTAATATCCTCTTTGAGACTAAACAAAAACATTATCCTAAAAGTCGGGGTATCACATATAGTAACTTGGTTTTGGTTGAGAGTTGAAAAGAAAACTTGAAGAGAGAAAGAAGCATGTTGTCCGAAATTTCTGCTGCCTTGTTCCCTTGCTTTAATTTTGAATTTTGTAGCTCAAATGGCTGTAAAAATGCTTGTTATCTGTTGTATTGTGTGTGTAAAAATTATCTCTCAAAAATTGTTTCAATTGGTTGGGTAAAACTTGAGTTTTGAGAAAAGAAAAAAATCTGGAAAATCTGCCCAGGTCAGCCGACCAGGGTCTCTTTGACTGCACATAAATCTTTGTACAAAAGTCGAAATCAAGTGTCGTTTGCGGCAGTTGAAATTAGACACCAAGGACTTTCTAACGGTATAAAATTCCCCAGCTAATTCATTTCCTGTGAGCCGTAGCGAACCAGCAAAGTGGACTGATTTGCTTCTACTATTTACCCGAGAAACTTGTATAGCTGCATCTTGTAGCTCAATTTCACTCCTCTTGTGAAAAGAATTTAAACACAATTTCTTCTAATGATTTATAGCCTTTTGAATCTAGTTTTCAACACCATAAACCTTTCAATTTGGACTTGTGTAGCATGAGTTATGACCTGATTTCAAAAACTGTGTCGAAGCTCCAAGGCTGAGAATCCGTGGAACAGGTTCCAAAAATCAGCTTTCCTAAAACTATTATATCTTGGTGTAGAAAGATCCAAATTGAGTTTTGTTTTTTGTGTTTGAAATTATTTTAAGTTCTATCAGTGGTATAAATTTCAAGGTCTGATTCTATTTCTATGAATTTTTCTGAATTTCCAAAGTTTACTGAAATTGCAAGCCTGTTTTGCTCTGTTCTATCTGGAACAATGGATTTGAGATAAGATTTGAATGATTTCAAATTTGAATCTTGGAAAAGTGTCTTCTAGAGAGCTTTAGTACATTGAATCTAGTTTCCAACAGTATAAAGTTTTCAATTTTTGGACTTACAGAACTCGAGATATGATTTTTCCAAGTGGTGTCGCACAAAGCTGAAATTTTCTGGTTTCAAACAAAATGCTATTTTAAGAACTTTTAACTTTCCTTTGAGATTGTTAGTCTGTTTTAAGTTTGATTTCATGGTTGGATACAAGGTCTCTTTGAACTTTAGACCTTCACTTTGAATCTTGGTTTCCAAAGGATTGAACCTCTCTTGATGCGTTTTCTTGGTTGCTTAACTTTCTTGGTTAATTGCACCTCACTTCATACTTGAGAAATAGATTTCAAACCTAGTCTTATGCCCTTGATTTCAATGAGATTGAACTCTAAAAATGGAGCATTTTGTCTAGAGTAATTCTTGGAGGATTTCATTAGTTTTATACTTGAAACTTGAAACCTTTAGCTTTAACATTTACTATGGAAATGAGTGGAGTTTTGATGAATTTCGACTTCGTTAGTTTGGAAAATGTGAACGCTTCTTATATTCTAAAGCATGGGCATAGGACTAGAAGTTTTGAGAGATGAAAACTATCTACCCTTTTCTCGATTTTCGTGTTAAAAATAACTATGGTACTTTCTTTTGGAACTAAGGGTTCTTGCCAAGACTTGAATCGAAAACGACCTTTGAGTTCTCTTTGATTATTATTTCAATGATTTAGCGAGAAAAGTTCCTATAACTTGACTTGAACTTGTAAGCTTGAGAGTGGGCAGCAAGAAAATATTTTTCGTATTAGCCTTAGTCGAGTACCTAGGTAATCGTGATTGTGCATGTCTCAGGTGGTCACGAGAACACCGAGGAGCTTGTCTGATCTCTCGCTTTGCTCTTGTTTTGCTCTTGGCTTTTGGTGAGTGTCAAATGCATATTCAATGTTACTATGATTGAAATGATATTTGTACAAGTGCTATATGATACGTGAACTTATCGAGGCGAGAGTATACTTTACTGCCTCGTCCTCTCTCTCTCTTGATTAAATGATACTTGTTAAATGAATGTATATGACTTGCACTTGTACTTGAATATGTTTTAACTCGTGAGCACTGAGCGGCAGCATGTACCACACCCTATTCAGGTGAGAGGTGCCTCTCATACCAACTCAGTGCTATGATCGATTCTCTGAGCGGCAGCATGTACCACACCCTAATCGAATGGGAGGTGCCTCTCATACCGACTTAGAGCCATGAACAATTCTAAGTCGATTGGAGCGTTGTCTCATCGACCAATTATACTTGTAGGGACGCCCCAACCCATTGGCTAACTTCATAACTCGAGTCGGCAAGGGCTTGGTCGAGAAGTTTGGTGAACCATGGAAAATTTTATAGCTTGATCTTTTGAGATCTTGCTTGGCATACTCGATTAGTATTGTCACCTCATGCGTGTTTGGTTCCGGATCCGAGTGGGTGTTATGTTGGATGGAAGAAGTCAGTGGAGCACTGCGGTCATGTTACTACTTGAGTTAACGGAGAGTCAACCTCAGATGGCTTGAAGCGGTCGAGACGTGGAAATAGCTCTTGAGAGCTCCTGTATCCTTCCATGTGTGTTTATTTCCTACTTGTGCACTTAAATGAACGTTCCTATTAATGTTGCTTTCAAGAATGCTATTTGATTAATTGGTGCTACTTGCTTGCTTGCTTGATTTTCTTGGCCTCACTGAGCGTTAGCTCATCCCTTTAAGTTTGTTTTCCTTAACAGGTTTTGGAAGTGAAAGTTTAGAAGTTCTAGACTAGCGATTTTGGTAGAAGCTAGTGAATCTTTTGTATGTATTTGGAGACACTTAAAGTGTAACTTTTGTTATACTTGGATTTTTGTGGTTTGTAATCATAATGGTTTACTTGGGAGTTTTGAGTGTGTATATTCGAAATATTTCTTAATTAAGTCGATGGTTGACTTGCGATCCTTTATTAAGCTTGAATGAGTGCGTGAATCCTGACGAGAATTGGGCAAGCGTTCCGCTGATACCCTAGGGTTCGTCCTAAGAAGAGGTAGAGGCGTCACAACTTTTGACTGCAAATCTACAATGTAGAGTGGCTAATTTTTTATTCTAGTCGAAGGATAATCAAAGTATTGGTTCATCGAAATTGTGAGATTTAATTTGATTTTATTGTTTCATCTATTTATAAGTATTTATATATTCTCTATTCATTCTCGAGATGATTATTTTGCTTAAATTAAATAAAAGGCTCTTATTTGGTTTGACAAAATAATCTACTGTCATCTAAAATATCAAATCCGTAATTGTTTGATGGCTTTAGTGTTTACCGCAAGTGACGTAATTTGATTGTAAAATAGACTTTCAAACACATGTCACGGGAATATATAATCTTAATCTAAATAAACTGAGTCTGTGAGTTTATTGGTTAGAATTAGTAACTTCTCTACTAATTAATGCTGTCGGTGGGCCAAATCCTAGGAGACTATTTAGAATTGTGTATTTGACAAGAGAAGTAGTAACACAGTCTATTATTGCTATCGAAACAGTAAGGAGAGACGTTGTCAGTGCCTATTTACAACCGTAACCAGTTTATTTATGTAAAGATGAATTTATCCTTAAACCGATGATTAGTTAAATGAACCAAAGTAGTGATTGATCTTCGGACTAGAAGTTTGTCTTGGATTGATTTATTTTTATTTAATTTTGCATTGTTGTCTTTATTTAAGTAACTTGTCTTCCATTGATTTATTTTTAATTAGTTTTACATTATTGTCTTTATTTAAATGAGTTACTCAACAATCCCCCTATTACTTATTGTTTCTCAAGGAAATGAATCCTTTAGTCCATAAGGAAACGGCTCTACTCATTGCTATGCTCAATTTATATTTGTATGGTAGGAATTTTTATTTTTACTGATTTGATACCCAACATTATTACAACACGATTATGATACCATACGAACACGAACACAACCTGACACGACACTATACGACACAACGAATTGGCAGCCCTAACATAACCATCATAGCAAAGCAATAAAATTTTGAGAAGACGCAAGCTAAATCGTAAACATGAACATCAAGTTGGGTGGGAGAGCAAATTTTTCACGCTCGCAAAGTTCATTGAGAAAGTCACAGCAAGAGTTAAAAAAAAAAAACAATACATAGAACATTCAAGCATCTATTAAAGTAACCTTATGGATTAAGAATTCGATCCAATCTTTGACCCAACCACCCACTCGAGTTAAAAACAGATTAAAACATTAGGTTAGGCAAAAGTAATTTTTCTCACAGTGCCAATATACACACTAGAAAAATTCATAAGTGCACACAAAATGAATTTCTACAAAATCTATTCCTTGTTTCAACTAGACCTACTATAGATGAAGCACTATAATAATGAATAAGATCATGCAAATATTATTAAATTTGTGAGGACTTGCAAATTCCTTACATATTTCTTGAAAATTTCCTTTTATTTGAAAAATTACTTGGAAATTATTAAATTATACTATCTTCTACTCAATCACCCTAGAAAAAGTGCCAATGATCATAGGAAATTAGGGTTTTCCTTTCCGATTTCAATTCGAAGTGAAATAGGGTTTTTCGTGTATCCGTAGTGTAATTATCCGGTATGGAGTAAGGATCAAATTTGGTGCTTAAGAGTGACTTTTAGGTGAGAAATAATATGTGATTAGAAGCAATGATAAAAATTTAGTGAATAGGAAGTAAAAACCCTAGTACGCGTGAATTAAGGAAAAACGGTGCGAACCGACGTGAACCGTGCACTACCGTTTGAACACACCACTTGATCCCTACTTTATTACCTTAATCTTCTCATTTTATTACAGCTAATTAACCCTCAAAATACCTCATACATCAGCCACAATTGTTGACTTTAAATACCAAGAGAGAGAAGGGAAAAAATGAATGGGATTGGTGGCGACAAGTGGCGGTATTTCATTAGATGGTTGACTAACTGATTTACACCATATTTATCACCAAAAACCAACCTATTTCCTCCATTATTTCTGTATATCAGCCGTGAGTTGAGGGAGGAAAAACAAGAGAAAAGGAAACTTCAATCAATCTTGGTTTGAGCTTGAATGAGTGAAAACAAGAAAAACTAAACCGATTAATCATTAGTTTGGAAGCTTGGGAAGCTAAGCGAACCAAAAATTCCAAGAGGAGGCGAAGTATTACTCTTGCAAGCTTCTTTTGTTGAGGTATAAGGTCTAACCCATAGCTTTGGTTCTTTTATTTTTGATTAAGATGTTATATAATTCATGTTTTAAAGAAGCTTAAAGTTGTTATGAGGATTTAAAGGTGCTTTATGTGAGTTAGGGTTTGAGAGATTTGCTGCCTATCCTTGCTATATGGATTATATTTGTGGTATTTAAGCTTATATAAGTGGTTGTGGTGATGATTGGAGCAAGAAATCAAGAAAGGTTGCATTTAATCCCAAAATTCCAGGTTTCTGGAAAATTTCAGCTCTATTCTGTCCGATTTTATTGCACCATGTTAGAGGCCAATTAGGCTTAGCATAAAACATGAAAGTTTTATAGAATGATATTTTATAGGTGCCTACAAAATTTCAGCTCAATCGGAGCAACGTAGCCTGTAAAAAGATCGAAATACCCCTGCTTCCCTGTTTCTGTCCGAAAATGAAAATCAGCCTCTATAAGTGGTTAGTTTGACCAGGACTATTACCGAATTGGTTGATGATGTCTTCTTAAGAATTATAGCCTTGTATCTTAGCTTTCAAATGGCTTTGGAATTACCTG
Organism: Coffea eugenioides; assembly: GCF_003713205.1. Taxonomy (NCBI): domain Eukaryota; kingdom Viridiplantae; phylum Streptophyta; class Magnoliopsida; order Gentianales; family Rubiaceae; genus Coffea; species Coffea eugenioides. The sequence goes on from NC_040035.1 coordinate 25,672,714, forward strand.
AATTGGAGTTGTGTGTGCTGAGATATGAGTGAATAAAGCAGGACTGCTAGTTGATTTCTGCAGTGACTTTCGAACTGGAAAATCTGGGGGTTGTTTTGGTAAATTTGACCTAGTTAGGGTGAGAACTGGACTGAGTGGTCTTCATAAAAGTTGTATGATTTCATCTTAGCTTCGAAATGGTATAAGTTTCACACCAATCCGATAAGCGTAGCCTCAGATGTGTTCTTTCCGCAAAAATCCGTCAAATCTGTCTTTTGTAAACTTCATTTCCGCATTTGTTATTAGTTGATTTATGTTCTTGTATTGTCTTGAGCCTATGGAATGGCTATTGAAATGCATTTGTATTGTGTATAAACTTGGGCTTGAATGAGAAAAATAATGAAGCCATAAATGGCTGGAAAAATAGGTAAATACAAAGGGCGTGCTGCCCAAATTTTCGCTCGAGGGCTAAGTTTCTATTTGAATTTGTATATTTTCGTTTGGCAAATACTATGACCGTTTTACCATTCCGTTTTACCATTCCGTTTTACCATTCCAAAACATGATACCTCTTCGATTTGAAACGCCAGATGTTTACTTACTCCGTACCCAAAAGATAGAGGTATGATTTAGGGTTTTCTCGGCCACAAGTGAACCACGTTTAAGTGAGGTTTTAAGTGTGAACGTAAGGTAGTATTGTCCTCCTTTTCACATGATTTTATCATGACGTGTAGTCTATACTAGCTGCTTGGGTATGAGGTGATTTTGAACTATCTAAACGATTCCGAAAATAATATTTTTAGCATATCTCGTTGGAGTCCAAGTTGTCTTTGGTCCAAGTGTTTTCCGCCGGACATTTTATAACCCGCTTGAGTTAGTTTTGTGTTTGGTTTATGAAATCCTAGTTATTTTCGTCCTCCGATCCAAATATCCCCTTTTCACTATAAAGGCTTCTTTATACGTTTTACTTATCAATTGCCGGTTTTTCTTTGATTTCACTTACTTGTTTGTGCTAGATAGACTGTAATATTCTTTCTCATTTACTCTTAGGTTTTCTCGGTGACTGAGGTAATATCCGGAAGGATATTTGCACGTTGTTTTACGTAAATAGGTGAGTGTTCCTTGTTTGTTATGTTTCTTGATTATATGGCTTGTATATATGACTGATAACATGTTAAACGCTTTCAATGATTAGCCAAAACGAGTTTTCTAGGCGAGTGTGTACTTTATCGCACTCAGCCTAAATGATTGTGAAATTTTCAATGATTAAACGATTGAAATGTTACTTGTGCATGAATGTAAGCCTTTTGACTGAACTGGCTACTGCCCCTTGTTACCGATCGACTCGAGCCAGAAGCGGACTCGGTCGGGCAATATGGTGACCTGGGTGAACGTTTGGTATACTCGAGTATTACCTTGAAGTCTGGTGGAGCCCGGCCAATGTCTGGGAAGGGGGTGAATGAAATGAACGAACGAACGAGGGTTTTACTTACAAAATGTATTTTCAAGTGAATAAATGGAGGAATAAGGGGAATGTCAGGAGAACGAATGAACGAACGAACGAACAAATGGTTCCTTGTGAGCCTGTATCCTTTTAATGTATGTGTTATTATCGCTTTCCATTGTAAATGTTACTTGTGAAATTCTATATTTAATGTTTTGGATGGATTGCTGCTTACGTGTTCGGAACCTCACTGAGCTTTTAACTCATCCCTTTAGTTTTGTTTTCCTTAACAGGGGAAGGCGAGCAAAGACGAGAGCTCTGTATAGACTAGCTTGGTCTAGTTCTTTGGTTTTGTAATGGTTCTCGCCCTAGTGCTTGGCACGGGCTGGTTGTATGGTGAATTGAGAACCTTTGTATATTCGACGGTTGTACTTCCTTCTAAGATAACAATGTATATAATTTTGCTTTAAGTTTTGGATCCTTGTTTTGCTCTTTCTTGTGGTTTTATTTCTGATTTGCTTGAGTGAACGACTGAGTCCCGGCGAGAGTTGGGCAGGCGGTCCGCCGAACCCTTTGGTTCGCCTTAGGGGGAGGTGGGGCTGTCACAAAATTACCTTGTCACCCCCAAATTTTAATACAGTTTTGTATTATTTTGCACTTTTTATAAAAAATGTGACATGAAGTCTACTACACACTAGAAAAATTCATAAGTGCACACAAAATGAATTTCTACAAAATCTATTCCTTGTTTCAACTAGACCTACTATAGATGAAGCACTATAATAATGAATAAGACCATGCAAATATTATTAAATTACCTTGTCACCCCCAAATTTTAATCCAGTTTTGTATTATTTTGCACTTTTTATAAAAATTGTGACATGAAGTCTACCATCGTATCATGTGTTATGAGAGCAAAATATAAGGATCCTCCTTTTCCACCTTGGTTTCTAAGAACCAACAAGGCCAAAGAGGATTGTGATTATTATTATTATTATTATTATTATTATTATTATTACTATTACTATTACTATTACTATTACTATTACTATTACTAGTACTAGTACTATTACTATTACTATTACTATTACTATTACTATTACTATTACTATTACTATTACTATTACTATTACTATTACTATTACTATTACTATTACTATTATTATTACTATTACTATTACTATTACTATTACTACTACTACTACTACTACTACTATTACTATTACTATTACTATTACTATTACTATTATTATTATTATTATTATTATTATTGTAAGACCCGAAGACAACAAATGAGACAGTTGATAAGAAAGCACAAGTGCTTGTGAGTAGAAGAGATAAACAAATTAAAGATCATAAACGTAACAATAAGTAAATAAAAAGGAAAGAGTTGCAAACCAATTAACTACCCAACTCCTCTTGAGCTTGTAGATTAATTGAGACAAGCTACTTCAAGTTGATGAATTATAATCACTCTTGTGTACAAAGGAAGGTTCACCTCCTCCTTGCCCCGAACTCCACTCGGTCAAGCCAGGAGGTTTTACTATCCCTCAGGACAACCCTCACAGAGCTACATTCATGAAAGATTCACTCACAAATGAAAAGCTTACAATGAACCTCACACCACTAAGACTACAAATCTAGCTTTGGAGACTATTTTCTAGCTAAAATATCTCTTGAGATCTTGTAAACAAAGTGTGCAAAAGTTCTCCTCTGAATCAGAATCGTTTGTATTTAAAGGGAACCAAAAATGGGCTTCATTAATACTTCCAACGGATAGAAGGCAGATGAAGAGTCAGCTAGCCGTTGGGGCTGTCGGACGTCCGACGGCTTAGTCGTCGTCCGATCCTATCGTCCGAAAATCAGTCAAGTTGTTGTTCGGACGTCCGATGAGATTTTATCGTCCGAGCTTCTGTGTCCGAACGTTGTCCAGAGAGTTATCAAATCTTCGTGGAATTTTTAGGACGTCCGATGAGATTGATGTACGTCCGAAGCATGCGTCCGATCCTTCAGGACGTCCGATGCTTCCTTACGAGCGTCCGACAGAGTCTTGGCAGAGAGTCATCAACACTTTGTGGAATTTTTAGGACGTCCGACACGATCACTGTGCGTCCGAAGAGTACGTCTGATCCATCCGGACGTCCGATGCTTCCTCACGATTGTCCGACAGAATTTCCTTCTTGATGTTCTTCATCCTTTCGGACGTCCGACCGATTCCTTCGGACGTCCGACATGAGTGCCCTGTTTTTGCTTCTTCTTTTGGTTGATTTTCATTTCTTGACATATTCGTACCTGATTCTTTGATAGGCAAAAAACACTTATATTTGAAGAGAGTTAGATAGACATTTCAAAGTCCTTTGTGATCATCAAAACCAAGAATAACAATTATTATTATTTTTTTTTTTTTTTGGTTGTTGTTGTTGTTGTTGTTGTTGCAACGTCCAAATGACATTTACAACACTGATGACTTTATTATTCATTTACAGTAGCATATTGTTGCAAGTTGACTATTATTATTATTATTATTATTATTATTATTATTATTATTATTGTTTTTGTTGTTGTTGTTGTTGTTGTTGCAACGTCCAAATGACATTTACAACACTGATGACTTTATTATTCATTTACAGTAGCATATTGTTGCAAGTTGACTTTCTTATCACGGTACTGAGTAAAATCCATTAGAAAAAAAAATGGTATCATTTCAATCTGCTCTTTTTCTCCAAGAAACAAATCATAGCATGTAATCAATTCCAAGAAGACTGCTGAAGATAATGAGATTCGAAATACATCAACAGGATTGTAAGAATCTACTTTAGGACTTCATTTACATAGAAGAGTCCGTTTCTAGAATAGGGTGAAGGCCAGTCTCACTTTCAACTAGGAAAGCAACATATAGAAAACAAAAAGATAAGACAAATCATGGAGGTTCACCAATTATTATTATTATTATTATTATTATTATTATTATTATTATTATTATTATTATTATTATTATTATTATTATTATTATTATTATTATTGGAAATTAAGAAAAGGGAAGGATGAGGGATCTTTCATCAATTCCTCCAAGTCTCATTCCCCAACTTTAGTTCTTCAACCTCCAATTTTAACTCCCAAATCCAGCCGTAGTTCAAGTAACCTCCCAAATCCTGTTATCAACTGTGTTATTGGTAAGGCTTTTATCCATAACATTCCTAGTATTGATCACAATTTTTCCTTCCCCTTCAAGATTGCCACCGAATGCAGGATTCTCTTAATTAGAAACGTTACCAGTCACAGCAGCCTGTTTTATGCATGTTTGCATCAAGCTTCACTCCAACATGGGCACCCGCGCCACCAGACATGCTAAGGCTTTGCTCCTGCACGGGCAACGGATCAATCATGTCGGTGAGAGCCACAGAATGCATGGAGGATGAGGCCGACGACAAATCAACAAACATTCCCATCATATTTTGTCCTAAATCTGCTTTAAGCAAGATCCATTAGGGACCATATTTCTTCTTGTAAAAACTTTAGGGACAAAAACTGCACATATACTAAACATTGAGGATTAAAACTACATTTTTCCCTTTTAATTTCGAGAAAGATAGCAGGATTTCATTTTAATTGAACATCAGTGTGAACCAGATCCTTTTTTTTTTAATTGTGCAATTGAATGAATGATAAATGTAGAGCAGCAAGAAATTCTTGTTATAATTCACAATGGATATTGTTAGAAAATTTGGCTTATTTTTCTTTTATGGAGTTTCTCTTTTATGTGACAAGTAAGTAGTTTATGATAGTTTCTATTTATTTGGAATAGTTGCCAATGAATTTTTTATTTGTATGTATTTAGGAATTAATTTAAATATAAAATTCTTTTATTATTTGGGTGTTGCTCAAGTAATATGACCTCTAAATAGGTGGAGTTTGGCATATTACAAGGTGCAAAATATGAGCCATGTAGTTTTTTACATGGGGTCAGAGAGACTTTTTGAAGATGGGAAAGGTTATACAAGAGTAAAGTTGGATATTCAAGTTGCATTCTTGCATCAGGTTATTCTCTCATAATAAAGAACTAGAATTTTATCTATACCTTAGCACGGTCTTTTTTATTTATTTATTGCAAATTTATACAAATATGAATAATTTAAATACGAAAATTAACAACAATACTACATGTCCATTCATATTAAGTTTAAAAATTAATGTATTCTAAATGTTCAATTATTTACTAATTTTTAAAAATTTGTTTACATATTTTCACTATAATATGATAGTATACATCAAATAATGTATCCCATATCAAAAACTTGATAGATATTCCTTTTTTATAAATATTCTTTTAGATGATTTAAATTTTTATAATGACCATAAATCTAGAACTATATATTCACATTTAATTAAGTAGAAAAGATCCAACAATCCACTTTTTTTCATCAATAAATATTTAATTTCCAACAATATTGATATTTCTGTTAGTGTAGTAATTAATTCTCTTTTTTACACTAAGTTAATTCAAAATTAAGGGAAGAGATGATGAACAATTTGAATACTAATCAATGATATGGTGGTGAAAGGAAGTAATTTATGGAATATGTAAAATTTTAATAATTGTAATTTGAAAAGGCTTTACAATAGTTCTATGTAATAATTTGATAGAAAGCTTAAGACAAGATTAGTTATTTTTTTAAAAGTTATTTTAGATATCATCAAGATAAGATTAGTTATTTTTTAAAGTTATTTTAAAATTAGGAATAATTTTTAAACATATAATATAATATTCAATATGGGTAAAACCGAAATGACTTATAACCCATTAATTCTTTTCAATTAGACATGCCACATAGGAGTGAAAAACACTCTAATTAAAATAGCTACTTTCATATATATATGTGTGTGTGTGTGTGTGTGTGTGTGTTGTGTGTTTTCTCTCCATATACGTAGGCTTCATAATTGAGTCGAACTATATTAAACCTTATGTGTCACTTATATTTTCGTGTTTGTAGCTTGTGTTTCATTAAATTATTCTGCTCCCGATTTTTTAACAGTGCTTTATTCTGCATTTGATCCCAACAATTGGTATCATTGCTTATGCAATGTGAGTTTGGGTTACCCATTGACAAGTGGTCTCATCTTGAAATTGGGTAGGTAAATTATTCTATTCTTGACGGTGGACCAAAGGGTTAAGAAGTTTGACTAATGTTGAATCAAGGTAATAGTGGTTTGGTTGGGTGTTCGGTTACTAGTAGACCACGAAACTAAAAGTTTGTAGGGGTCTAGGATTTGTTGTGGTTGTTGAAGATCAGCCAGTTCACGAGCTGGAGAAGATGCTGCTTCAGGTGTTAAGGTGTTGAAGATTTGGAGATTTGGAGATTTGGAGCTGGAGAAGAGCTGGAGAAGATGCTGCTTCAGGTGTTGAAGATTTGGAGTTAAAATGAAGGGTTACTCATAGAAAGGGCTATTGTTAAATTCATGAATAAAGATGTCTCTCATTGGTTTTGAGAGCGGAAAAAAGATTGCATAATAGTTAATATATAGGAAAGAGTCTAAAACCTATTAGTTTAACCTTTTGGATTCAATTTGGATCCCTAACTTATGTATTAGGCCTTTTAGTGGGCTCTTTTCGAGTTTTTCTCCCTAACAAAAACGACATGACAAAGCAACAAAATAAGGCTTAGATAAGTTGCAGGCTAAATAGTACAACCGCCAGTTTGGATTTGCAGTGGCTTATCCAAAATTAAAAGTATTTATAAGTGCTTAAATAAAATAAGGCTAGAAGCTGCAAGCTAAATAGTGTAAGCGCCAGTTTGGTTTGTGGTTATCCAAAAGTAATTCACTTACTAAAGCCTTCAGTAAAAGTATTTATAAATGTTTAAATAAAATGTTTAGGTGTGCATTTCAATAACTATTTTTTGTATTTAAGAATGTGTGTGAATTTGAATTTTTCAAATTGTGGTTCTCTTTCTTTTTTTCATTTTTAAATTTATGATTAAATGGTTAAAATTTAGTTTTATTTTGAAACATATATTTTATTCTAAATGCTCCAAGTTTCTTGTGCTAAAAGTGCTTTTGCAACCAAAAGTTCTACTTCAAAATGCATGGAATGGTACTTACTCGACTCTTTAAAAGGACTTATATGATTGAGAAGCACTGTTTTAGCAAAAATACCGCACTCTCAAACAAGCTCTAAGACGCGCATCAAGTTGGGAGGCAGAACGAATTTTTTACCCTCACAAAGTTCATAGAGAAAGTCATAGCGACAACAAACTTAGGCTGTGTTTGGATGGGGGATTTAGATTTCAAATCCTTCACTAATTTCCCTAACATGTTTGGATGAATTAAAAGAGATTTGGATTTTTTTTTTTTTGATAATAAAAAATAGAATAATTTATTAATCATGAGATCGAATCTGCAACAAGTGCAGAACAAATAAAAGAAGGAGGAGAGTTTCTCCAAATACAAGAATCTGAAAGATTAACAGCATACTTAGCAAGGTTATGAGCAGGAATATTAAACGACCTAGAAATCCGTGAAACTTCCCAGCACATGAAATCTTGACATAAGACAATGGTATCATCAATCAACAAGCCACATGATGAATCGTCAGATTCCAAACGGTCCAGCATTTTGATGACCTTTTGTGAGTCTCCTTCCAAGACAATCTTATTGAAACCCAACGATTTTAGTAATTGAGTAGCATGTTTGGCCGCATATGATTCAACCACTTCTGGTTCCAATATCCCAGGAATTTTCTTGGAGAGGCCAGAAATAAAACTTCCTTTATCATCTCGGATAATAACACCAACCCCTGATGATTTATCCTCCATAAACACAGCTCCATCAAAGTTTGCCTTGACAAAACCTGCATTGGGTCGTATCCAATGACCTGTTGATAACCGTGATTGAAGAGAGGTAGGCGTATTGCGCTTGTCTTTGGAATTTGCTTCATGGAATTGATTCAGGAATGCCATGGACAGGGAGACCAAGCTAAGAGGATCTCTATAGGGCCCATCAAAGATTGCTCCATTCCGATTATTCCATAAATTCCAAAGAATAACACCTACCAATTCCATCTCTTTGCTTGATAGTCGCAAAAGCTGGTTGGGAAGCCAGGATGTCAGATGATCAGCCGATTGCAGTTGAACCTTCTGGCTTAAGAAACTAAGCGCCCACGATTGCACGGCTACAGGACAAGTTAAGAAGGTATGATCAATATCATCAACTGGAGCGAGACATAAAGGGCAAGAGGTATCTAAATGGAGCCCTTTAGTATTGAGTTTTGTGCTGGTTGGCAGTATATCTTTACATGCCCGCCATAAGAAAATTTTAATTTTCTCCGGAAGATTCAAGTGCCAAAGCCGAGACCAAACATTTTGCTTTAGAGTACTACTACTTGATGGCAAATTCTCCCAATTAGAAGATCGCTGCTTGATCAAGTGATACGCACTCTTCACAGTAAAATATCCATTCTTTGAAAAGTGCCAGATTAGCTTATCCCTATTATGAGTTTCTCCAATTGGAATGCTTTGAATTAATTCATTCTCCTCAGGCCAAAAAATTTCCTGCAATAAGTCAACTCGCCAAGTCTTTCGCTCATAATCTATCAGGCAATCAACTGTGGAGTTCTCCGGCAGTGCAGTAGACCGCGACACGATTTTAAAAGTAGATGGCCGTGGAAGCCACCTATCTTTCCAGATTTTGATAGACTGGCCAGAACCAACTCGCCATCTACTTCCTGCTTCAATATACTTCCAGACCTCACATAGTCCGCGCCAAGACCAGGAGGGCCGTGATCCTTCTTGAGCTTGGAAGAAATCAGTATTGGGAAAATATTTGGCTTTATATACCTGATGAAGGAGGCTAGATGGTTGTGTAGTAATACGCCACGCTTGCTTAGATAACAATGCAAGATTAAAAGTCTTAAGCTGCCTAAAACCCATTCCTCCATCTTCTTTTCGGCTGCAAAGTTTATCCCAACTAACCCAGTGAATTGGTCTAGCCTTATTTCCATCACCCCACCAAAAATTGCTCATCATTGATTGGATATCCATTAGCAAAGAATCTAGAAATTTGAAACAAGACATTGAATATGTGGGAATTGCCTGAACCACTGCTTTTAGCAAAACTTCCTTTCCCCCTTTCGATAACCGTTGTTCATTCCATCCTTGAATTCGTTGCCAAATTCTATCCTTGATAGAAGAGAATACCTCACATTTGGAGCGTTCAATAACGGTGGGAAGACCAAGATATTTTTCATGTGCAACCACTTCTTTAATATTCAGGAACTGAGTAATGTCCTGTCGGGTCGAGAAATCTGTGTTACCACTGAAAACCACAGCTGATTTCTCAAGATTGATCTCTTGCCCAGAAGCTTCCTTATATAGTTGCAAGATATCCTGAATATGTCGAGCTTCTTGTAGGGTAGCTTTGCCAAATAACAGAGTATCATCTGCAAATAATAAATGAGAAAGCTTGGGGCCACTCTGACCCACTCAAACTCCTGACAGTTTACCACAAGCCTCTGCCTCTTGCAATAGACAGGAAAAAGCCTCTGCACATATAAGAAATAAATACGGAGAAATTGGATCTCCTTGTCTAATGCCCCGCTGTGGTCGCAGATAACCAAATTGAACACCATTTAGCTGAAAGGAATACGAAACAGTAGAGAAACAACTAGAAATAAGATCCACAAAAGAAGGGTGAAAACCTAAAGCCAACATCATTCCTCTAAGAAAAGGCCACTCAACCCTATCAAACGCTTTGCTCATGTCCAATTTAATGGACATGGATCCCTCTTTGCCTGCAGACTTCGATTTAAGAGAGTGGTTAACTTCGTAAGCGATCAGGATATTATCTGTAATGAGTCGACCAGGAATAAAAGCAGACTGAAAGGGCGAGAGAATTATTGAAAGAACTTTATTTAATCTATTAGCTATAACCTTAGAAGCTAATCTATAAACTACATTACATAAACTAATTGGACGAAATTGAGTTATATTGGATGGACACTGGCATTTTGGGATAAGCACAATGTAAGTGAAATTCAATTGATCATCAAAATGCCCATTGTTCAGGAATTCAAGAACACATTTCACTACATCCTGACTAACAACATGCCAAAATTTCTGATAAAATATTGGGGACATGCCATCAGGACCGGGAGATTTAAAAGGATGCATTTGATTTAAAGCTTGTGTTACCTCAAAAGCGGAGTAAGTTCGCATCAGTGAATCATTCATTTGTCTAGATACCTTAGGTTGCACCCTTTGCAAAACCGCATCAATTATCTCAGGAGATGGCTTTGAACTGGAAAAAATGGCCCCAAAATGGTCTAAGATAATGTTCTCCAGATCATCATGGGAGTTGCACCACTGCCCCCCATCGTTGAAAAGGCCATTTATCTGATTTTGCTTCCATCGCTTGGATGCTTGTGCATGGAAGAAAGCTGTATTCTGATCCCCCTCTCGATACCAGTGAGTTTTACTTCTTTGCTTCCACATAGTATTTTCCCGATCCAAAATATCCTCTAATTGACTTGTTAAAGTCCCAATATGAGACTTAACAGCATCAGAGAGAGTCCCTTGCTGCAGCTTAGCAATCTTCTTCCTTAGGTCGTCTGCTGCAGAACCAACATTACCAAATTTTGATTTGCTCCATTGTAAAAGACCTATTCGACATTCCTCAGTTTTCTTTAACAAATTAATACAAGCATTATCCGCAGATGCACTTTCCCAAGATTGTCGAATTACGTTTTCACAATCTTCCGCCTTTATCCACATGGCTTCGAAACATAAAACGTTTAGATCTCTTCGCCTCATTTTTAGTCTTTGAAAGTTTAGAGAAATTCTCAAAGATAAAAACTAGAGGCAAATGATCAGAGAATATAGAGTGCACATGCTTGAGTTTTGAATCAGGGAATAAGAGATTTGGATTTGAAATTCATCCTTGAATTGAAAGGATTTGTATTGTTATAATTAATGAATTTCAAATACACTCAATTTAGGTGTTTCAAATCCTTCCTATTCATATCTTTCCATCTTTCATCTGAGTTATGCACACTTGTGAAATGATTTTCTATTGTTGAATGTGGTTTGAGAACTCCACAAATTAATGTGTGAGATATTACGTGAAAAAATTGATTTTTGCAGCGATGAAGTCACCCATGATGAAGATAAGAGCGACTTACAACAACTGGAACAGAAGACTTCGAAGGAGGAGGAAAACTTATGAAAGTTTAATATAAGTCGACTAAACTTTCCAGTTCTTCCAATTTCGCCCCAATTTGGTTATAAATTGCACATCCCCTTGTCATGCTATATTCATTAAGCAAACAATGTAACTGATTTATTGTGGATTTAAGATGAAGTCATTTCAAATTCATTCAATTAAAATTCATCCTTAAATTCAAATTTATCCATCCAAACAGAGCCTTATTCCAACCCTCCCCGCTGGGTTTTTTTTTTTTTTTTTTTATAAAAAAAAGCAGACATTTTCTATTGGAGTTGTGAATGGAGCCAAGGACAGGCCATCCTTAGGCTGCACGCAATTGCCAATAAAGATTAAAGAAAGTCCACATATTTAGCCACTAATAAGGAAAACAAAACCTCTACATTTATTCAACTTTTAAAAGAAAAGAAATATTAACTCATAATCCACCAATCCAAAAAAATCTATCCATTAGTATCAACGCATAAAACATTAAAACAAACGTATCAAAAAATTGATTTTTAGTTTCCCCATTCCTCCTCTTCACCACCCTGGCAGCTATCTGTCTTTTCTCCAACTCATCTGCTGCTTTGGTATTTGCGACGAATATGCCCCACGGGTGGTTGGCGAAAGGTAAACTCCAAGAACCCACAGGTGGTAGCAGACAGAAAATATGCCATAGATGAATATTACAAAGAGGCCTAAACCAAGTTGCAGTTTGAAACCGTGGTGACTGGAGGCACAGTTGCAAGTCCTGGCTGGTTTGAGTTACAAGCTTGTGATCAAGCTTAAGGCATTGGATGGCACTGCTTCTAATCTGTACGAGGCCAAAGTTTGTGCCTCCCTGTTCTTTAGGAAGCTCACTTCCTTCAAAAAACTTCCCTAATCAGATTTAGAGGATGTAATAATCATAATGAGCTATCATATTTGCTTAAAGCTGTGGCATGTGAGGTGTTTGAAATGTGCTATAAGATCTTTTCTACATATGCAAAAATTAGAGCACTTATTTAGTTGTTGTGACAATACATCATGACATTTGTTCCGTCCATAAATATGTGTCGGAACTTGTGTGTATGTCCAGATTTAATTTATATTTTAGTTAAATCAAAAATCTTGCCTAAAGATAACCAAAAGGATCATGCCTAACAACAATGTATTTGTCGTTTGAATAGTGGAATTGGGATAATAGGAATTGGAAAATATTGAGTACTACATTGTTCATTTGCTTTCCTCTCGTACTACGATGAAATGCTTACTAGACAATAATTTGAAATGTGCAATAAGATGTTTTTGATTAACCACTTTAATTATATCCAAAATAGTTTGTTTGACCAACTGATAGGGAAATAAATAAAAATAAAGTAGGAGATGCATATTTGTCTAAATTGGTTCTTCTAGTCGAGTATACTTGAGGAAATAAAGGATGCAACGCAAGTAAATTATTTGAAGATATAAGTTTGTCCTTGTTGTTTTGTCTTGGTGCTATAAGTAATATTAGTTTGTCTATTATTGTATCATGTGTTATGAAAGCAGAAAAATAGAAGGATCCTTTGTTTTCACCTTGATTTCTAAGAACCAAACAAGCCAACGTGGATGGTGAATTTTGTTTTTTGGCTGCTCAATCCTACTTTCAAGCCTGTATTGTGATCCATTGATTTGTTTTATTATTGCAAAGTCCAAATGACGTTTACAACATTGATGACTTTATTATCATTTAGAGTAGCATATTATTGCAAGTTGACTTTGTTATCACGGGACTGACCAAAAACCAATTGGAAAAATTGATATCATTTCAATCTGATCTTTTTCTCTAAGAAACAAATCATAGCATGTAATCAATTCTAATAAGACCGCTGAAGATAATGAGATTCCAAATACATCAATAGGGCGTTGTTTTGTATAAGTATGCTTGTACATGAGTATTCACAAATGCAACTATGTTTCTAGTGACCTTATAATTTGAGACCTTCTCTTTATTGTTTTTTTTTTTTTTGGGTTAAGGTAGACGTTATTTGAGAATTCACCAAGGTCAGGCCAATTATTAGAAGAGAACTCTTAGTGTTCCTTTTATTGTTGGGTTTAGAGTTCAAATTTCACGTCTGATAATTGGGAGATAGGAAGGATGCAGAGATGGATGGAAGGATTTTTTATTTTTTTTTAAAAAGACAACCTTATCTGAGACCCTAAAACTTTGTATGTCCAATATTACATCCTCCTGCAAGTATTCTTTTAATAGAAAGGGGGAAAACATTTTTCTTGTACAAGTGGCTTAGTTATCAAATTTCCAAGAGTGCATGATGGCACCCACTGAAAATTTTCTCGTTTCTTGAAGCTAAAGGACCGTAAGAATCTACTTTAGGGCTTCATTTACATACAGAATCCGTTTCTAGGATAGGGTGAACGCCAGTCTCACTTTCAATTAGGAAAGCAACGTATAGAAAAGCAAAAGATGAGAAAAGATATGGAGGTTCACCAATTATTCTTTTGGAAATCAGGTAAAGGGAAGGAGGAAGCATCTTTCATCAATTCCTCCAAATCCCATTCCTTAACTCTCAGTTCTTCAGCTTCCCAGTAACTCCCAAATCCATCCGCATTTTCGACTTTGATGTAGTTGTTGTTCCCGTAGTAGTTAATCATGTTGCTCCTGTTATCCACTGTGTTACTGGTAGGGTTTCTATCGACAAAATTGGTGGTAGTGATTGCACTTCTTTCTACTTCTCCAGACTCTAAAGGTGGAAAGAAGATTGATCTTTGCCCTTCAAGATTGCCAGTACTGAATGCGGGATTATCATAAGCAGCCTGTCTTATGCATGACTGTGGATCGAAGTAAGAACCTGCACTGGTACCACCAGAAGTACTAAGGCTTTGCTCCAGCATGGGCAATGGATCAACCATGTTGGTGAGAGCCATAGAGTGCATGGAAGATGAGGCCGATGACGATAAATCGACAAACATCCCCATCATGCTTTGTTCTTGAATGGAGGATGAGTCGCTTGTATTTGGGGAGGATAAGTTCTTTAGCCTCTTCTTTATTGTTGAATTCCAAAAGTTCTTTATCTCATTATCAGTACGCCCAGGTAAGCGTGCTGCAATTTGGGACCACCTTCCAGACAATGTCAACAAGGAAATTAAGACTTAGAACAATGTTTAATTTGTAAATTATATAAATGTCATTTTTCTTTTCCTCATTTGCATGGTTTGCATGGGATCTTTATTGATTTCTCAGGAAGAGGTTGCATGTTCTTGATTGGGGCCCTAGGGTATCTTGAACTCCAAGGGCAGTTAAAGACATGTAACAGATTGCACAAAAAATGTCCTTTTCATTTTTAATCCTTAGCTAACATCACAATAATAATAAATCTGACTTTGGGCTCATTTGGGCTAATCAAGTTTAACTAAACCACTTTACCAGTACTATATATAAAATTCCGCAAACTTCACCATGAAACCACATGAAAACAAACAAAAAAAGAAATACATGCCACCTAACAGAATAAATTTTATATGGGATGATATAAACTGTCATGTGAGCAAGACGTGTTTCTCTACCATAGATTAAAGAACCAATTGACAAATCTTTTACTGGAAGAAGCTGACTAATTTGTTCAGCAGTGCTCTTGGGATATAATGGACCGAGGGTTGCTGTTAAGATAATTCTTTGTCTAAGTTCTTTCTCCACTCCTAATCCTATCTTTTATTATCTTGTCACGTGTCCTCCACAAACATCCAATTGAATTTTTTTCATAATTTCAATAACTACCAAGAGGATACTAATTAAAATGCAGTAGATAAAAAAGTAAATATACAGCAGAAAAAAATGTACAACAAATGTTTATATATTATTTTTTAAATTTGATGTATTTGTTTACCCTTTTAGCACTTATTAAAAAATTTAAAAAAATGTTTGAGTTAAGATGGGATTGTACGGAGGACAAATAACAAGACAGTAGAGAATAGAAAAACGAGTCAGATAGGAAAGTAAGATAGAAGATCCTTTGTGTTCTTTTCATTCTTGCTTTAGTTTAAAGGGAAAAGAATTTTCTATATCTTATTTTTGAATAATTTGCGAATACTTCTTTTTCTCTTTTCTTGTGATCGATGTGAAGCAAAGTGAATCCCTGGAAAAGAAAATTTTTTTTTTTTTTCAAAAAAAAGAAGGTATCATATGGTAAGTCCTGGCCAAGTTCATCAATCGACTAGTTATAATCTAATGAGAAATTGATCTAATCTTTCGGCAGCTTGCAATCTGTAAAATAGAGAGGTTGATTAATTTAGAATGGTTTTGAGTGTCAGAACAAAATAAACAATTAATTTGCCTTCATAGGGAATATGAACGCATAATTATTTGGCATGGTAAAAATTCTATTATGTAGCTATGAATTTGAGATGTCAGTTCATTAGTAGACATGAAATCTGATTCAAATGAACCATTGGTAACCAAAAAAAAACGCATTAGATACTTAACCTGCCTTTGTTACGTAAGGAATTGAATGGATACACAAACCCATGTGAATTACTCACAGCACGCACAATGGAATGAGTAATTTCAATATAAAAACATAATTATATTTCCAGATAAAAAAAAGAACTCTAACTATATTTTCAGTCTTAATAAACTTCTGTAACCCTAAAAAATAGAGGCGGTTAATTTCAAAATTTAGATTTCTGGACTTAAGGGCTTGTAAAAAATGTCATCTTTCTTCACCTTTTAGATGACATAATATTATATTATCATACAACTCACACGCGATGGAACCAGCTAAAATATAAGAAGGATATTGCATATGTGCAATCAAAAGATGAGATTATTATGCCCACATCTTTCAAAACTTTGATGATTAACAGCTTAATTATTTAGCAAGCAAACATAATAATGGTTTATTACCCTTCCTCTGTACTTGACCATGAAGTCTTGAAGTTTAAGAGTGTTCAAACTATGTTGCATGGTTTACCTTCTTTACTAATACAATGTGACAAGTGGAAGGTCGCTTTCATAAAGATAGCAGCAACAAATACTACTATCTACTCATCTTTCCATATCATGATGGGACCATGCTGCAACTAACCCCCTTGATCTGTAACCATTTCCTTAAAGAGAGTATTTTGTCAAAAGTTACTGAATGTCATTGCATTCTAGAATTTGTTTAGAGAATTGACTGAAAAGCATGAGATGTGGGTTTTTTTTTTAATATTATATGCAAACAGAAGCTGTGAAAATATATTAAAATGGTCATCATGTCATTTCCAATGATCTTATTTTTAATGGCATTTTCCCAAAAATAATTGTTGTAGGTACGAATGAATTTGAACTCTAATTTCTTTTTGAAATCCAAAGTAGAACTTCAAGGAGGGCACTCAAACTTCATCCCTACGAGTATTGCTTAGACTTGATTATACATATCCAATTGTGCCAGTATTTTCTGGTTTCCAGTCTCATTCTCTGTGCACTGTCCCTAATGTACCACAAGACTTCGGTCTTGTGGTCAGGGAGGCTTATTTGAGTCCTCCCGTGTAGCAATTCGGGAGTTCGAACTCCTGCTTATTGCATTAGTAAGGGAAGCCTGACTTCTTATTTTTCAAAAAATCCAGAAGGTATAGTAGTACAGTTGTCTGCTAAACCTCCCGGCCCCTCCCCTGTAGTGCAAGATTAGGATAGGTTATTGATGATAGTAACGTCTTATGGTAAATTGTGTTTAGTGTGGTCAAGAATATTGACATTATTATAGTGATTTTGAAAGTCGCATAGATTTAAACAAGCTCAAATAGTAAATCCCTCGAATGAAATCTTTAGTTTTAAGTGCATGAAACTTGGAATTTGAGGGGCGAGAAGTTTTAGGTAAACATTACAAAGTGTCCACGAATTAGCTGCCTCTGACTTTCGTACTTTCCCATGGCAAAGCAAAATGTGGGAAGAGTTTTCAGTTTTCACTACTGGAGCATAAATTCAACATGAAGGTAAAGTTATATGCCAGTTAATGTTCATCTACCAAGCAGACTTAGTGGACAAACAAATACACAAGAAAAACACACACAAAGAGAGAGAGAGAGAGAGAGAGAGAGAGAGACCTATTTCCGAGAAGAGCATGCAAGTGGATTATGAGCTCTTCTTCTTGGGGTGAAAATGCCCCTCTTTTAAGATCAGGCCTCAAGTAATTAATCCATCTGAGTCTGCAGCTTTTTCCACATCTTTGTAAACCAGCATTTCTTGCAACATCACTCCAACAACCTTGACCATTTGTCAGCATGTAATTCATTAGTTTGTCATCTTCTTCAGGTGACCACAACCCTTTTCTGAGCTTCACACTACTGTTGCTCATGTTATTCTTCTCAACGGAGGGCTCCGGCTTCCTCATTTCCCTGAGCCCTTTTACCCTACTGTCTTGGTGTAATCAAGTGATAATGTTATAGAGAGAAACTTCATTCTTGAAATAGAATGTGACGGGGAGAGAGAGAGAGAGAGAGAGAGAGAGAGAGAATGGAAATCATGATCATTATGATGTTGATGCTTGTGGCCTTCTTGGGGTTGCTTAGAAATTGAGAGTTGGTTGATGGGTCGAGTGAGAAAAACGGTTTGGAATGAGATGGGTGGTCGTCTTGTCTTTGACTCCATATCTTCTCTTTTTCTATGCATATTTCTTCAAACTTAAGCTAGGTTTTTGATACTACTTTTTGCAATTAATGGTTATTGTGCCATTGAAGGAAAAATAAAGAAGACAAAGCTGATTTAAGAGAGTGTTCGTTGAAGCAAGAGATTTTCGTTTCCACCGTGTACATATTATACATTTTCATCCTATCTTTCTCTCTTCATCCACACATGTATATGATGAAAAGTATTATAGTTACAGACTTACAGATATGTCCAGTTCACACTAATTCTAAATCACTATAAACTCATAGGATGCTTGATATTAATCAGATTCGGGCCTCTCAAATTGAGCTTTTGTTCAGTTTCACAGGTTATGTAACTCTTACAATATTTGGTAAAATTTGGTATAACTTTAGTGTAAATGTTAATTTTGTAAACTTATATATAATTAAGTTCACAATAGATCATAGTCTAGTTGATAAGATATTTCACTTGTAATCGATAAATCATCGGAAGTAACTAGGAACCGATATTGATTTTTTAAAAAAATTATACAATTAAGTTGATTTAAATTTACCATTACACCAAATTTGTAATAATTTATGTGAAAGTTACAAGAATTATATCAACGAGACCAAACTGGATAGAACTTAACTTGAGAGCCCCTGATCCATAATAATCCACTATGCCAAAATATCTAAAGTAATGATTTTCCAATTTTGTGGCCATTTTAGAAATTTGTTTTCAACTTCACAAATTTCTCGAAAACTAATTGAAAGCATCTGTTTAGTACATGTGTTACATTGGTTCTTAAATATAAAGATGAGATGAAATTAACCTATAAATATTGTTTGTACTATTGTATGGGAGCCGAATACCTATGCTTGCCTGTCTACGTGTCTAATGCGTCAATAATCCAAAGATAATGCGCATACAGTACTAGCTACAACAAGACATTCTAAATTAAACTTCAAATTAATGTATTTAGCAGAGAATTAATCAATTGTGGTTTAGTGGGGGTGGGTTGGGTGGTACGGAAGATGGAGTGTAAGCAAGAGGTTTCGGCTTTGAATCCTCCCACTTACACTAAAAAAAAAATCAATTGTGGTTTAGTCAATGCGTATAGGTGCTTGTATCTAATGATTGGAGAACTTGATTTTCGCAGACATAAAACCCTTGCAAACATCAGTTGAATTATCTTTTTCAGCTTTATTATCATTGTGGAGGAGAAACGAAAAAAAGAAAGAAAAAAAGGACTCTGATGCAGCAAGGCATCCTAGGAATGTTAAAATAGCAATTTAGAGCTTTGTTCTTTAAGGTTTAAATCGCCTAAGATAATGTACACATTAGTATTCCTTTTATGAATAATATCATTGATTCAGATAAATTAAGCACCTTTTGAATACATGCATGTGTTAGATAAATATTGAAGGAATTCAATTGTGGAATCCAACTGCTAAAAATCAACAATGTTAACCAAACAAATTTAGTGATTTCAAGCCATAACATGAAAATAATAGTGACACGCATGATCTAATGAGATTTGACTTAATTACCAAGGCCACGTGAAAGAAATAGAAAATCTTCATGTAGGTTATTTGGTTAGTAGTCAAGTAATAAAAGTAAACAATCTAGCCAAATTCCTGAAGCCATAAATTAGAAAATGTTAACCTGGGCGGCTCTAGTCCGGGTAAATGGAAATAATTAGAAAACTATTTTTTTTATAATAAGCATATTTCATTAACAAATTGTTGAGATTCATCTAGCACAATTTGATCAACATTATTGCCTTAATAGTAGGTTAAACATGCATTAGAAATTATAAATCTACAATTTAACAGATACAATAGATCCGAAAAATTATGAACATATCTGAAAATATAAGAAATTTCAAAGATGTTTTCTAATAGGTAGATTGTTGCAACTCCCCTTTGTGCATATTGCAATCGTCAAATTTATTAATTAACGGTTTTAAGTTCCAAAAGTGATAATGAGATCTGTTGAAATAGATTCAAGATCCAAAAAAAATTTAAGTTTGACAACCAAATCTGAAATAAATTTAGATCTAACAATAAAAAAAAATACAAAAATCTCCATAGGAATCCGTAGAAAAATAAAAAATTCTCATTAAAAATCCCAAGGAGACTAAAAACTCTCAATAAGAAGATTTAGAAGATACTTTAATGGAAAAAACAAAACAAAACAAAACGAGATTCTTAATTAACACACAAAAAAAATACCTGCAAAAAAATAATAAAATTATCACTTTCTCAATTAACAAATTTTGACATCGGCAATTTTTCTTTTATCTAATAGGGAACTTGAAAAAATATGTTCATTTGCTTTTAATCAATATTCGATCCTGTCTCCACTTGAACATA
Source organism: Coffea eugenioides (assembly GCF_003713205.1). Lineage (NCBI taxonomy): Eukaryota > Viridiplantae > Streptophyta > Magnoliopsida > Gentianales > Rubiaceae > Coffea > Coffea eugenioides. The sequence goes on from NC_040035.1 coordinate 25,693,295, forward strand.
AGCAACTAATTGAGTCCATCCTCTAATTGACTCATGAGAGGTGCCTATATTCAAATCCTCCCTGTGACAGCCCCACCTTCCCCTAAGGCGAACCAGAGGGTTCGGCGGGCCGCCTGCCCAACTCTCGCCGGGACTCACTCACTTACTACAATCCTCAAATAGATTACAATATAAATCTCAAATATACATCAAATTCTCCAATAATTACATGTCATAAGCGAAGCGGAAACTAATTCCCAACTATACATAAAATGATTCCAAATCCAAACGGTACAAGATATATGCCATCCAACCACGTGAATAAGTACTACAAGCTTTCCTTCGCCACGAGCCCTGTGGAAGGGAATAAAACATTTTTGGGGTGAGTTAGAAGCTCAGCGAGTAACCAGTCAAATCAGTAATCAAATCAGTTTCATAATAGTTCATTTCAATGATGTCATGAATCAGTAATCAAATGTACGTTTATTGCTCTCGTGAACCAGTGAAATCATGGTACTTAGACGGCCAACGCTCAAGTTCATCAGTAAACAATAAACAGTGAAACAAGAATAGGGAGCCATTTGCTCCAGGTAAACAGTAAACCGTGGTGGAGACGTTGGTTCTAAACCCAAGACTTCCCAAGAACTCATTTAAGCCAAATCATGTCATGAACTCACATGCAAGCACACATGATATGCAATCGAGTAAATAATGCAAGAAACAATTCATAAGTAGTTTTGGAAACAGTTTGGGGTCACTCACCTCCACGGCTTAGGAACCATCCATCATATATCATTGCCTTGCCCAAATCCAAGCCCTTCAACTCAAACTCAAAGCAATCATACACTCTATAGGTTCGGATAGCATTTCCCCATAAATGCTTCATTTCCAACCTACAAGCAACACCAATTCATCTCGAATTAACCACATACACATCATAAACTATCAAATACACCTTTCAGCACAATATCCATAACTGAAGCTACACTTATCGGATTGAAACGAATCTTATGGCGTTTCGAAGACAAGACATAAGCCTACATTTATTATGAAGACTTCCAAAGCCAAATCATGCAATTTCATGGTCAAAAATGGGAAACGCCACGAAAACAGAAATCTGTGCGCGAAACAGGGTTCATGGACAGTCAAGGGTATTTCGGTCATTTCACAGTATACAGTATCCAGATAGAGCTGAAATTTTACAGCCAGCTAGTTAACACCATTTTATACAACTCTCATGTTTTAACCTAAGCCTGATTCGGCCTCTAACATGCTCAAATAAATCCGGTTATAACAGGGCAAATGTAAACCCTAAACCTGAAATTTCCGCACAAAACTGAAATTTTCCGCAAATAACCGCAATTAACGCACAAGAGAGCTATTTAACACCATTTAGAACCATCAATTCAAGGCTAACCATATCCATCATAGGAAAACAGAAAAATCCCAAAAAAAATAGAAATTTAACTAACTTCACTTTAATCCAAGAAATCTTCCATAAAATCACCTCTTAAGCCAACACAAGTCACTAATAAACCATTGTTAAGAACAAAGAATGGATTGCTAGACATGATACCTTGAAATCTCAAGAAAGGTGATGACTTAGAGTTCTTCTTCCCAAATTAGCTCCACAAACACCTTGGAATCTCCTTAGTAAACAACTTTTATGGAGTAATTTGCAATTCTATCGGTTAGAACTCAAGATTGGAGTAAGAAATTGGAGTGAAAGATGAAGATTTTTCTCTCTCTCTTGCTCTCAAAGTTTCTGCCATAAGAAGAAGAAAATGGCTTGATTTTTGGTCAAATTTTGGTTTTAGTAAAGTTGAAGTAAGATGGTCAAAAGTCCAACTTGAATCACAAAGTGACACTTGTCACATCTTTAATGCATAGCTATCCTTTTGTCTCTCCAACACCCATTCATATGGGTAACCTCTAATTATCTCTTAACACCTAGTATATTAATCCCGGTATACAAAACATAACCTAATTGGTCGAATTTATCGAACTTAACGCCACTAGCGGGTCCCACGTCCAATATACACTCTTTATTTCTCATGAACTAATTTATACTAGAAAAATGATTGGAAAACTATATTCATTTATAAAAGTCTCTGGAAAATTTTGATAATAAAATAAAGTAAGAAAAATGCATGCGGAAAAATAAATAAATAAATAAAGAAAATTTCCCTTTTCTTTTCTTTCGGGCGTCACACTCCCCCTGTAAGATTTTCTTTCTCACCATCACTAACAATTTGAAAGCAATCTTATCTTGTGGTATTCACATGTAATAAAAACTATTAGCCATTGAGTATACTGTTCAAGGAAATCAGATTCTTTCACATCATTGAAAAATATGTCACACCACCTAAAGAATAAAAATTTCCATCTCTAACTTTGAATTTTACTATAACACTTGTGACTCTCAAGTAGATCCAATACCCATAGACAAAAAACTTGTCTTCTTTGTTTTGAGTGCATTAACATACTCTATGATAGAGTAGTAACATGTGAAACGCAACCATAATCTAAAATCCCACCCTCACGGGATGTGGTATAACACCGTTAGAAAATTGTGAGACTATTTTCAGTGGATTGTATTTAAATTCGACATTGGACTCTGCCGTCTTTCATGACCTCTGAGCCACCTACCAATCTTTCCTTTCAACGCCTTTTTGCCATTTGTTTTTGGACAAATATATCCTTCTTTCTGCTTTGCCAATGAGTAAAACATGTACAACCATTTAATTGTTGAATTGGATATCCATTAATGTACTTGATCTCAATAGCTAGCCAAAATTCAACCTGGCTCGGCTATCAGTTGTTGGGATTCTATTGTAATTAAAATAAACGACTATTAAAAAATAATGTACACTACCATTTGGTTGAAAACAAGCCATAGCATGAAAAATGTGAGTGATAGACAATATTGACATGGTTGGATTTATTTACGAAAGCTACATCTGAGTAGGGATATATATGAGATTAATTAAATCGAACACCTATTGGTCAAATGTGTTTAATTATTTTAACAAATTTAAAATTGTATTCAAGTTTGACTTATTTACCTATTGAGCCGAGCTCAAACAAGTTTTGAGCTCCAGTAACTTGAACTTTTTATTATAAATTTCAATTTTATGTTAATCGAGCCATGCTTGAGTTGAATATAAAAGTTTACTGAACACAAAATTCTATTCAAATTTAATTTCATTAGTTCATAAACCTAGCTCAAACGACCTCTTATCGAGCCTAGATCAATTCGAGTGTCAAATAATATAGTTCATCTCTTAGCCCTGCATCTAGGGAGAGAAAAACATATTTTTTTTTCTTATCATGAGAGAAAAACCTCAAACAAGAACAAAATTTGAATCCCTAGTCTAATCCTTGATATCTTCTCTTACACACTAAGAACACTTTCACCTTATGTGCAAGTCTAAATGGTTCCTCTGGTGTTTTGCGTTGTTTGCGGTTAGTAAAATACCAATCCACATTACACCGTACATTAGTTGGTAACTTGTAAAGTAATAAATGGAAATAAGTTTGGTTTTTTTTTTTAATAATAAGTTTGGTTAACTCATAAACTCATACCATTAAGAAACAACTAGGCCCACTGAAAGCCAGTGGAATCAATTATTATATTAATTTACTTCCCCACACGAGAGGGGAAAACACCTAAAAGAAAAAGAGCTAATTTCCTAACTTCTTAAACTAAAAAGCGTATATAGTTAGCCTTCACATGATTGGAATTGTGATGCAATTGATGGTGGAATCCCTGAGACAACAAAATTTTGAGGATACAAAAGGGAGCCGTACAATAGCATACTTGTGTTAAGATGTCACAATCACCCTGCCCTAAATTTCAAATTTGGAAACTGTTCCAGCACAAAACTTTGAAGCTTAATTTTATATCACAACATATTGGACAATGCCACCTCTTGTAGAAACCTAAAAATTAAAAAGAACGGGACACCATTTCTAGAAAGACAAAGTATGCTTGCAGATGGAAAAGGAGGCTGACGGTCAAGCAATTGGACTTTAATCCATGTTACATAACCGTTTGACAAAAAAAAAAAATCCATGTTACATAAATTGCTGAAAGGGATAATTTCAGAAACCTCCCCTGAGATTTTTGAAAATTTCACTGAGCTCCCCTGAGGTTTTGAAAATTACATATACCTCCCTTGATTTGATAGTTTTAGTAACAAAACCTTAAAATAATATTGAATTGGTCAAATTTTTAAATGAATACCCAAAAATGCCCTTGTATAATGAGTTTTAATTTACTTCTTTATAGAATTATAAGATTATCTAATGTAATTATAAGGAAAAGGTGCCGAATTTTCATGTCCATATCTACTATTTGATTAAACAATTATAATAATAATTTTATCACTATGATAGGATACTTTTGATGGTATTTTAGTATGGATCTAGATTTATAAGATAGAAAATAAAATGTTGAAATAATTGATTCAGAGTTTATAAATTTTTTGAGTAGTGGAATTATCATAATTTAGTAGTGATTTTGGACAATTTTTTGATTTATTGTTAATTTTAATGCCAAAAATTAGAAAACAAAGATTAGCAAAAAACATCGGATTACGTATAAAGTTAATTCATCAAAAAAATCATTAGTTCGACAATTAGTTACAATAGAAACTATAGATAATAGTGGTAATTTTACAATTTTATTGGCAAAAAATTAAAATAAAAAGGAGTATGAAGGAAAAATAATGAAAAATAATTTTAAGGTCATTCTAAGTATAAGCATACCAAACAAGGGAATTTCATTAATAATATTTAAGGGTAGTATTATCATTTTAAATGAAAAGGGAGGTATGTGTAATTTTTCAAACCTCAGGGAGCTCAGTGAAATTGTTAGAAACCTCAGGGGAGGTTTCTGAAATTATCCCTTGCTGAAATGACATGCGAATAATAGGTTTTTTGGTTGTATCAACATCATTTGGTAATCTAGATGTCCTAGTCAGTCGAGGACGAATTTGTCATCTATGATTGAACAGTCTCAAATTGATGAAGTTGAAAGCAATCAAATAAATTCAAAACATTTTTTCAAGTGGATTGTTGTTTAAACTTGTGGACTACCATGGCAATGGTAATGGGGCCCGAACACTTTGCTTAAATGTGATATAAACAATTATGCACTTGCTATGAATAAAAAGGCATGCAGAGAGAACCAACATAGAAACGTGATGAATTGTAGTTTAAGTAAGCCTTAGCCTTAAACCTTTGCATGTCTACTTAGATTCCTATTTAAGCGTCTGACAAAAAAGAAGAATAAGGAAAACAAGAGGTTACAATGAAGTTGAGATGGTGTGGCATAGTTTGGACAATTGGGTCTTTGAAACCGGGTATCCAAGTTTTGGCCTATATACATATATGTGTGTGTATATACACACAAGTTTGACAGTTGTATGGATGCAGGGAAGTGAGATGGAAGAATATGTGTGACACCGACTCTTACATTGACAAGGTTTTGTGTTTCTTTAGGTATTTATTGACGTTTGCTGAGAACACCAGAACATTATCGATGTAGAATCTGGCAATATGCCTTGGCTTATGACACTTATAGCAAACGGTATTGGGTAAGGTCAGCTTAGTGTTATGAGATGGTTAAGATGTAATAGGAAGAGGCAGTTGCATCTTGGGTTTGTAAGAAGTTTTCTTCCGGTACGGAGATGAAGTGATTTTCTCGTATTTGTAAGTAGAATGATTAGGTAAGGCTTTATGTTTCTTTTTGGCTCTGATACTAGGCGGATTAGGGACTTGTTAAAAAAGACAGGAAAATAATATAGATATGGGAAGATGGTCGCAGTAATTGATGCTAGTTTTGCAAGGATGCCTTTAATTTTTCTTTTGATTGGAGTTGAGATAATATATGCTTGAGTTGTTGCATATATTCTTCCTTGTCAGTAATTGATGCTCATTTTGTAGCTGTCATAGATTCTTGTTGCAGAAATTGGATTATTCGGAAATCTCCTGGTTTGATAACTTTTGGGTTCTTCTGGAATCAAGATCGGATATTCGGTAGTTGGATGAAATCTGTATTGAAAGCTGAACATTTGTTTATCCTCTCGTATAAACACTAGACATAGCTGAGCTTGATCAAGGAACTCGAAGTTCGATTAAAAGACCAATGCCGCATAGAAGATCCAGAAATATAATTGTTTAATAGAGGGTTTTTTTTAAAAAAAATTTAATAGAGGCTTTTAGTAATATATAATTGTTTGGTTGTTCAAAGAGTTGATAGCCTTGTTTGATATTTAGAGAAAGGATTTGTAGGTTGTGTCCATGTATGTTCCACCAGGTGACGAATCAAGATGGATAGTTATTTTTCCTTTCTTAAAATAGAACAAAAGAGAAAGTTGGTTTATCTCATTTTGGAATGAGAATGTGCGGAATAAGGCTGTCCTATAGTCCTACTAGATGTACCCTGGAGGATTGAAAGGGACTATAAATGGTTTAAGACTGCTGAGACTTGTCCCCCCGTCCGAAGGTTAAAGGACCTTTAGGATTTGGGTATAGGAATGGGTAACTATTTCTGTGGTAGTATCTTCTTCTTTTTTTTTTCTTTTTTTTTCTGTGGTAGTATCATTTTTGTCCTTTACTTCTTTTTTATACGGTTTGAAGGGGTCGCATAATGGGAGTTGGTCAGAATCAATTTAAAGTATTCAAAGTTTTGGTTAAGGTTTGCGATATCAAATTGTGGTTTGGAGGGAGAGCAGCTCTAACAAATGTGATTTGGGTCATCCTGCCATATATTTGGTTCAGTTTGCAAAAGGGTTATATAAGAGTTTGCTTTAAAGTGGTTATTAGGTAGTATTTGTATAAGTAGGTCTTTGATATTTGGGCTTTAACTGATCAATAGATTAAGTAGCAATAGTTGGAGTTCAAATGGCAATTGTTTTCTAGCAATTTGCATAAGAGGTATCCTACGATTACAGCCCATTGTTTAATGTCTAGAACAAGAGGAATTTTTATTTCTTCTTCAACAATGTTAGCCCATGTTTGGGATGAGAGGATTGATAAAGGTTGGGCTGAGTCTGTCGGTTCGAAAGGGTTTGGATTAGTTGGGATGCTTCTATGATGGGTTGTTTTCCAGCTTTTTTGGATGATTGGGAAGAGTTTGAAGAACTAGTTGAGCTAGATTTGATAATTGTTTGTTGGTGGAATCTGAACCTGTGGGCTTTTCCGCTTGTTGGTTTTTCTTCTGTGGCATGTTATTTCCCTTACAAAAATTCATGGATTAGATAATCTAGAAAAGAGTGGGAGGCTTCCTTAATATATTCAATGTCAAAATTGAAAATAGATAAAATTATTTGCAATCTAGCAAAAATCTATTTATATGCAAGGTTTTCAACATCTTTTTGTAAAACATATTTGCCAGACTAGCAGTCTACTCTAATCAAAAAAATATTATTAGTAAATCAGTTTGAAATTTTGAAACACACAAAACAATTGCTAAAATCTCTTTTTTAACGGTAGAATAATTCTGCTGAGAATTATTCCAATGTTTAGATGTATAAGCAATTGTATGTTCTTTATTTTTATTTATTTTTTAAGGACACCACCATAGCCAATATCCGAGGCATCAATTTCAACTATCCTGGGTGCTATCAACATCTATTTATATGCAAGGTTTTCAACATCTTGTTGTAAAACATATTTGGCAGACTAGCAGTCTACTCTAATCAAAAAAATATTATTAGTAAATCAGTTTGAAATTTTGAAACACACAAAACAATTGCTAAAATCTCCTTTTTAACAGTAGAATAATTCTGCTGAGAATTATTCCAATGTTTAGATGTATAAGCAATTGTATGTTCTTTATTTTAATTTATTTTTTAAGGACACCACCATAGCCAATATCTGAGGCATCAACTTCAACTATCCTGGGTGCTATCAAATCAGGAAGAGCAAGGCAAAAGATGGATTTGACTTCGAATTTGATATTCCTAATGGCTTTAGTATGGATATCTGTCATGCCTCTAGCTCGTACATGCCACTCACGCGACATCCGTCGTATCCCCAAGTTCAGCTCAAGAATATAAGGCAACATTAATTAGACTAAAACTTAGAAAGCATTAAATAGTAGAACTAAATACACTGCAGTACAAATCTCAAAGGGAAGGTAATCTACGAGTATCTAATAAGTTTCGTACATTTATTTTCTTGATGAGACAACAAAAAAGAAATTAAATAAAATTAACAGTCAAAAGTAGCTAGACTGCTAATTTCTATCTACTCAAAACTAATAAAAATTATCCTCAAGGTCATCAACGTAAACCAACTCATACTCTTCAGAATTTGCAAAAGTGGTAAAAATTGGGTTGAGTGACAAAATCACTTAATATGTAGCTCATACATATATATATACACACACATATCAAATTACTTACACACCATTCACATGCATAATTATTGAAAATAATGTTATTGGTAGAATAGTCAATAATAATGGGTGGCACAGTAATTTGTAAACATTTTATTCATATTCATACATGAAAGCCATAGAATCATAAATCAGTTCATATTATCTCATAACAAGTACATGCAATGATCGGTTTCTGAGTACTCAATTTAGAGATTAAACCCCTTTTAGGTGGAAGACTAATCGATTTCATAACTATTGATTTGTCTCATTACATATATAGGTCAATCGACCAGACTCTATACCGAACTACCACGACTTTGTCAATCGGCTAGACTCTATACCAGGCTACCATGACCATTAGGCAGGACTCTAGCTCCTACCATCTATTCCATGACTGTTTTGAACTTTACTTGACATAAATTCGTTTCACATGTCACATACAAAGTTTTTTTACTTTACAAAAGATACCACTCATTTTGAATATAATAACATATCAAACCGTTTATATAGCAAAAATAGAACTTGCATAAATATTCAAGTAAATCATTTATTCAAGTAAATTTCAAATTGACGTATCAAAATAGGATTAGTAATAAAATTTCACTTTTAACTTTTGAAATCTCAAAAGGGTAAGTACCATCTACCTTTGTCTGACTGCTTGAGTGGGACTACCTTAGGTCTTTTAAACTTGTATCATACCTATAAAATGCATAGGTACCCTAATTAGTTGATATTTCTTATAGATGTGTAAATATACAAACTCTAAGCAGCTCTAAAATTCATGTCTAAACCATTATATTAAACCTAGAAGAGTTTACTAAATTGAAAATTTTCTATTTTTGGAAAGTTTTCTAATTTGGAAAGTTCCCCCGTTTTTCTTACATAAAGTTTCCTATCTTAGAAATAATTGTTTATAATCATATTTATTATCTTGATTATTATTTTATTATATATATTTATTATTATTATCATTTTATTCATTATTATTGTTATTGTCCTTATCAACACTATTTTATTTTATTTTCATTCATATATATATTTATATATATATTACTTAATTAGTTATTATTATCTTTTGTTCTATTTCCATTCTTGCACCTGTGTGTGTATTATTATTATTATTATTCATGTATATACGTATGTATATTTATTTACCATTACAATTATTATCTTAGCTTATTCCACTTGCATTTATATTTTTATTGTATTTTTGTTTATATTTGTAATTTATTTCATCCATATTTATATTAAAATAATAATAATAATAATAATAATAATAATTATTATTATTATTATTATTTTAAGGATTTCGTTTAACAATCTAAGACTTATCTTACATTGTATAAATTAATCTAATAAGGTTAGATTAAGATGTCTTAGATTT